>NC_068360.1:65978852-66016352 GCF_020536995.1 Dreissena polymorpha
TGTTTATCAAGGTCTAATCCTATTGTTCTCGTACTAAGTTGGTTTCCTTCTATCAGGTCAAGTCTTCAACACCTGGCCCTCTCTTAATATTGTCATTTTAGGTATACGTGTGTGTTTAATTTACCAACATATGAACCTGAAATGTGTGGGTTTTTTTCAGTGGACAAGTATGAGTTCCATGTATTTCTTTACCACCATGATGATGACAGAGGAAAGGCAGAGATAAAGAAGAAGCTTAGGATAAATACTATGATGTATTTATATCTGCTGACATTAAACCAGGACCAGGTGGGAGACTATATATGTTCGGATATCATCGCGAAAAATTCACCAACTTAAACAAATAAAAAGTTAACTAATGAAACATCGGTATTCCTTATAGCAATAGCCACAATTTCAACGCTCGATGTGGTATGGTAACATAGATTTATCGAAATACAAAGTGCTTGTTTTTATTTTTGTGCGACAATATATTCCAAGTCAATGTCCCGCCAGGATATCCGAACATTTACGACCGAACGCGAGACTGGCTTCTGGCAGCGTTCAAAGAACGACGTATTCACGAGAACTACGTCCTGCTTCCTAATTGAAATTTCATGGTATATATTGTAACACAAAAAACGAGCATTTTGTTTAACGTTAAATGTAGGGTACAAGACCCCATCTAGCATTGAAATTATGGCTAATGCTATAAGGAACATTGATTTTGTATGTGTTAACATCTTTTTTCGAAGTATTGATATAAATATTCGTTGATTTTGAGTTATAATGGGCTTGTAATGAGTCAAATAATGGCTCCAGAGATCAAAATAAAGAGTGATTTTGATTTAGATTGCATCGACAATCGTGGGCAATCTTTCGGCATGAGAGATCAAATTAAGAAGTACCTTCCAGTTGCATCACTGTCATAATCTGGAGACAGCTGGTCGAGGGAGATTAAATTATAAATCGGCCCTACTTGTCTAAGTAGATCATGTATTGATCATGAATCTTTGTCTACGGTTTCAAAGCAAGAAAAAATATCAGTGGATATATGGGGATGAATTCATAGAAAAAACTTGTCTTTTTTTTTTCAGAGGTCATACCAACAACATCAGCAATATTGGAAAAGAGCGCAGCTGTGCATTTTCTGTATACGGAGAATCTGCTACTTGATGCTTGGGCTATGAGATTCCTCACAACCTTGATGGAGGATGGAAAAGATATTCTCTGTTTAGAAATAGATGCATTTGAACCGCAGCACGTTATCACAACTATCGAGGAAGGACAAATAGAGACCGATGGTCCAGTTATGAATGGTATTCAGATTAGGCCAGTAAGTAAAGATATAAGCTTCTGGAAGCGTCTCCCGAAAGTTAAGGTTCCTAATGAAACGGATTCGCAGAGAAAACAGAATAATTTCTGGTGTTTTCTGCAAAACAAACTCCCAAAACCTAAGCGGTCAGCTATGGTCAAGGCAAACGCGAAACGTGACAATGTTGATAAAGAAATTCTGAAAGGCCTCTTCTGGAATCCCCACCTCCTACTCCTATGAACGTTATAGTTACACATCAAGAGGAAAGTTTGGCATCAGATGATGTGTTTGTATCTGCTGAAATATACTTGCACAATGAGGTTCAGCAACAGAACCCACAACCAGCGACCATATATGATGGGCACCTAGACCAGGTAAAATGGCTGGATTTTGAACATGATACCGCAATAACCCATGAGTTCGAGAATGCTTTGGAAACAGAGAATGAACGAACAACTATTGTTGCAGATAATCAAATACATGCAGAAACAGCTGAAGATTTTTATTTAAATAACCAAATATTGAGCAACCATGGCACTTCTTACCGTGGTGTTGCACCACAAAGCGAGGCAATTGACGTGCTTCATCATATGAGTAAAAAGGTTTCATGTCCTCTGGAGATGGATCGACTCCAACGAGTGTCAGCATATCAAGCCCTTCAGATAACAATGACGATTTCTTTAGATCGGATTCCTTTGCAGGCTCTACCAGTGGAGGTATTTCAGCAGGCATTTCTGGTCAAAGTGACAGTGGATACAGCAGAAGTCAGACGAGTTCATTATTTGGAGCAAACATCGGTGGGCTGGGTATTTCACAGTCTTCTTCCTCGACATCTCCACTTTTCAACGGTCTATCTTTTGGAGAAAGTTTATCTTTTACCGAAAGAGGAGAAGTACAAAATGGAGAGGCAAAAGATAATGAAAGCTTTGTAAAAATGATAAAGGTTTGAAACTTGCATTAGCGTCCGCAGGATATACACGGAACATTAGCAAAATGGTTGTCTCTCCGGAAAGTAGATATTCGTCTGTTAGTACAAACCCATCTTTTATTTTAATACCAGATTAACGGTGGCAAACAGGGTTTGAATTTCCAGAAGGATTCCAATTTAGTTAAAATGTGCAAAGCATTTTAATGTGTAAGATTATGGTGTTTTGTGTTGCTGTTTTCATCGACCCAGTTGCATGGAAAACGATACATGGGAAATAACGCCAATTTTCGGTTCGAATTATATTTTGATGAAGAGGTTTTGGAAGTTTTTCATTTTATTTTACTAGTTTTATCAATCATACGGGAATAAGAAGTGTAAACTATTTTTGTAACATTGTAACTGAAATAAATTGATGTGTAGGATAATTGCAGGCTTTAGTAGATTTACATAATATAGTTCACTGTACAAGTGATCAGAGAAAATATTCTATTATGAATAAGTAAACTTATTTATGACATATTTAACTGTTTACTTTGTATGAGGAGCAGTTGATTCGCAATAGAAGACATAATACAGCTATTCAAAATGCTCACAGTGTTGCCTTTACAACAGAATTGCTACTACATCACAACAAAACAAGGTATCCTATGTGATAAAAGAGACACAGGGTGATGCTGAATCGACAGGTGTTCACTTTAATGTATATTTCTTATGAATTTTTAGTTATGGTATCTATAGTATCCCGATTTGTTGCAGTCGTCTGTTAATGCATTGGAACACATTGACATATCCTATTTCATAATTTCAAAAGGAAGTTAACATGTATGTGTGCAATTTCTCAGAAGGTGGTCACTCCGTTTCGGGTGTGTAGCTTCGGTGTGAGAATTAATATCGTTTGAATATTGTTTATGCCCCGGATCGAAAGATCGGGGGTTAATTGTTTTGGGCCGTGTCTGTCTGTCATTGTGTCATTGTATGTGTGTGCCCCAAAACTTTAACCTTGGTTAAAGTTGATAACTTTTGTATTATTGAAGATAGCAACTTCATATTTGGCATGCATGTGTATCTTACGAAGCTGCACATTTTGAGTGTCAAAAGTCAAGGTCATTCTTCAAGGTCAAGGTCAATATCATTGTATTTTTCTTTCTAAACTTTACCTTCGTTAAAGTTTGATCATATTTTTTAATATTGAAGATAGCAACTTGATATTTGGCATGAGTGGTGAAAGGTCAGGGTCATCCTTCAATGTTAAAGGTCAAATTTATGGCTTCAAAGCGGCGCAATAGGGGGCATTGTGTTTTTGACAAACACATCTCTTGTTTTTATTTTAAAGATCTCGATCTTTTGCAACAATGTTTGTGGGGTTTTAATTACAGTTATGTTGTGTTTTTTTTTTGTAATCGGAAGCATGTATTAGGTGGATGGCATTATAAGGGTTGTTGTGCTTTCGTTTTATGTATGGATTGAATCTTTGAATTTCTTGTTTGATGTCAACTATTGTAGTTAATTATGTATGTTTTATATATGACATGGGCATGTTATTCAAATACGCTTTTTAATTCTGTTTCTTACCGGTTGAACGTTGTATTTTTTTAGTTTATTCGCAATGTTTCCGCTTGTCGTATAGCATTTTAATTTGTTAACACTTATGTAAACGTTGATATTTCTTTATGAAACATTATCCACTACATTCTTGTTTAAAGGCACAAAACTTATTTGGCATAGTGAATTTAAGTATAAATAAGACACATGTTTTATCTATGCCAATTAAAATATATCTGATGGTTACAACGCAGAAATCCGTCTTTTTTGCGTTTTTAAACTTAAAAATAATCGCGTTTGTCGAAATGGACGTATACGTTTAGAAATCCTACTTTCGGTTTAAAAAGCGTTACAATTTGGAAAAAATAATAAATTACTTGCTAACTAGGCTATAGATGTAATTGTATATATGCTAATTAAAATATATATGGTGGTAACTAGGTAGAAATTTGTCTTTTTTGCGCTTTAAAAACTTAAAAATAATCGCGTTTGTTGAGATTGACGTATATGTATAGAAATCCTACTTTCGGTTTAAAAGCGGTTCCGTTTGAAAAAAAATAAATTACTTGCTAACTAGACTATAGATTTACTTTTATCTATGCTAATTAGAATATATCTGATGGTTACAAGGTAGAAATCCATCTTTTTTGCGCTTTAAAACTTAAAAACAATCGTGTTTGTCGAAATAGACGTATACGTATAGAAATCCTACTTTCGGTTTTAACAGCGGTACCGTTTGAAAAAATAATAAATTACTTGCTAACTAGGCTATAGATTTAATTACAAGTTTTCACACTTTCAAATTGCATCTATATGTGTTAATTAACATGTATTTCATTTCAAGGTGTGTGGCTTTAAGGTTCGTATCAAATCCTTGCAGGCATTACACTCCATGTGATACTGGTCTGTTGAAGTATGTACACATAACAAGTTTCAATCTTTTCTGTTTTAATTTTAATTTATCCCTGGCTACTGGATACAAAACATTGTAGTATTGTTATTATTATTTATGATTTGTATTTACCTTTACATTTTTGACTGCAAAACATAAACATTTGTTAAACAGACCCTTTTATAACATATTGCTGGGATTTTAATTTTAACAGATAATTTACAAAGATATGTGTTGAAACGATTTTTCTTGTGATAGCTGAGGTTACAGCTCGGGAAGCTTTGGCATCAAGCGACCGCCCCCGGTTTAACCGGCGGTTTTTACCGGTTAAAACCGCCTCGGTCAATACTCCCAAAGTGGTCATTACTGGTCAATACTGGTCGATTGAATTTTATCCCAAATTTGATTAATATCCCATGCTTAATTGAACAATATTGATAATATAAATTAAACAGACATGTTGTCAATAATGTCTTAAGCTATTAATACCCACTAGTGTGTACCTGTCATGCAATTGTTGGCCAATTTGCAAATTAGTCAAAGTTGGTCAATTGGATTTTTCTGGTCGATTGAACTTTTTTTAAATTCTTATGAATGTTCAGATAATTTTGTGCTTGAGTCAACAATATTATCAATATGACACACCAATGATGTGTATTATCAAAAGTATATTCAATGTTTTGAGATCAAAAGGCTTCTCACCTATACAGGTTTGGGCACCCAAAAACTGATAATAGGGCCTTAAATGGCACCTTTTTGACACAGCCCTTACTTGTTATGTATTCTTGCCTAGATTTCTTTAAATTCTTTTTAAACAAAATAGTGAAAAAATATTTTATTTTCCATTGAATTAAAAATAAAAAACATAATAAGAAATAATTATAGAAAAATATAATTGAAAAATGAGTCTAGAGTAGACCCACAATTGGAAAACATTATTTGTTGGTAAAATCAAGAACTTTAATTCCTTATTCATTTGAAGACCAATTGAACTTTTAAGTATAAAAGGAATTAAACAACAACCTCTTAAACAGAAAGGAGACAAGTTAGAAGTAACTATCAAATTTATAGCAAGTTATCTCCTTTTGTTTGAGTGATATGAAATAGCCTAAGGGCAGATTTGCTTCATTGTCAATATCAGAGACATAACACTTCATGCATTGTATAACCAATTAAGGCTTAGGAGCCAGATTTATAGGAGGTTCCGGGGATTCCGATAATGACGTCACATTTGCGCATGCTTAAATTTTGGCCGTCAACACTGCGGCCATTTCGCTATTGTTTTAATTTGATGAACCGCATCGTGATAAGGTTACCATAATAATCTCTACTTGACACATATTCGCGACCCTTTTTAAGAACAACAAAATACTCCTAAATTAAGATTCTTTCAGAATAAATGGATTTCAATGAACGAACACAACATTAATAAGGACTAAGGACGAAAACAAACAACAAATAGATTGATTTATTTAATCAACACGAACTGATTTGAACCTATATGTCTGTAAAAACTTACCTTGTTACAGAATAATTAAATTCTCTTAATGTAATGTAAATGTAATCGTTTTTATTTAATTGTCCACACCAATTTTGACACTCTTTGTTTCAGCAATTTTATCCCAGTGTTTCATCACCAACTGATTATCTAGATATGATCGAATACTGTCAAGGCAATTACTAAGACAAAAGGGTGTCATAAATCTGGGGACCTATACCCTGCATAAACCACATGCGTCTGGCCAATTACCACAATTTATGATACCTCCATGTCACCCCTCTTGGCAAATTGAGCAGTCATTTAAGCCAAATACTTAATAGTTGCTTTAATAAAATATTTGAACATATTAACAAATAGACATTTGTCCGACATGGATCAACAGGAACTATAAAATGTATAATGTTATATATGCCAGTTTAAACATAACACTGAAGTGTTAAATAACTATAAATTTAAAATATTGTACAAATTTACTGCTACACAATTAACGTATTTAACGGGTACATGCAAATGTAAACTCCGCTATAACGCGTAAAGATCGTGCGTTACTGCAGTGTTCGAAACATCATCATGAAAACATGCAAACACGTTTGATCATAGTAGGGATATAAAATTGTTGCGTAAATAAATTAATGTATAAATTTATGGTATCATGAAATGGCTAGATTTTATCGCTCATTAACACTATTTAAGAGTTTTCAATATACATGTACATTCCAGTTCAATTTTCAAATATGCAGTTTTTTCATTTGAATGCTAATTAAATTATTAATAGTTTCATTTAGTGTAAAAGAAACGAAAATTCATTCAATGTAAAAGAAAATTTTAACTACATTAAACGATTGTAATGTTTGTCGCTTTTTAAGGCTTTGTTTTATATAACTGATTAAATGCACCTCTTACAATTAATTTCGATCGCTGATGATAAAATACACTTTCGCATTAATTATAATCAAATTATTATATGTTTTATTATTTTTTAAATATCATTTATTGAAGTCTTAGATCTACTTTAAGAAAGATTATGTGTACATTTATAGTTTGTTTGTGTGAAATTGTCAGTATTTAGTCTTCCGACGACCTTTACTCTTATACGATGTAAATGGCCGCGATCGAGAGTGTTGACGGCCAATCTATTTTAGTAACGGAAAACCCCTCTTGTGACGTAACACAAAAACCTCCTATAACCATAGAAAACACATGAGTTCTGTTTGTCCATCTGCTTATCAAATAGATGTATCAAAGGATCAGTGAAATACTATGGTAACAACAATAGTAATAATACTTTAATAACAGATGTGATACACTGAGATAAGATATTGCCTTAGTATTATGTATTTGTTTTCGTTTCCATAAATAATAAGTAATTGTGTACAGCTTTGAATATTATTTTTTACAATAAATGACTCAATTTTTTTATCACTTACAGAATAATGATTGATTTATTATAGAATAGCTGAAAACCTTCCTTTGTGATGTTTAAATGCTATAATTTTCAATCGACCAGTATTGACCAATATTGACCGGTTTAAACCGGGTATTGACCGCCGGCCGGGTCAATACTTAATCGACAACCCTGTCTAGGGAGCAGTAAATATAAATTGCCGCCTGCGACACCCTTTGCGTCAATAGTCCACTTGATCTGTTCTATAGCAAGAGTTCCGACTCAAAGTTCGATCGCATCCCTTATCACTCATAGCTTTGCATACTTACCATATTTGGCTCAAAACCAAATAAAAGTTTACTTTAAATAACGTGTATGCAGATCTTGTTTCATCCACTATTTTTAGTCAATGATAAAAATACGGTCCAAACATAAGCATGGCTATTGGCCTGTCGTTTATATTCAATTGTGTTTTGAAATAAGTTCTTTGTACACTATGCGTACTTCTTAATAATAAGAAATAAATAAAAGTAACACTTCCTGGTTACTTATCACAAGATATTGTAAAGCAAATAACGAATCGTTATCAAATAAAAATAAAAGATCGGCTCAAAATAGCCTTTTAACGAAATGACCATACCCACTTTTAACCGACTTATTCGAAAATATGCCTAAGTGGTTGATTTTCAGGAAAACAAATTCAATGTAAAATTGAGATATATGATTGTTCTCGGAATAAAGGCAGTGCAATATTTGGACGCCAACTACACGATTCAAATATTTGTATCATGTAAATGCTGTTTTTCTCATATCATCGTGTATTTTATTTTAAAGAACGTTTTTCAGCGTTCATATTTATTCTGAACACGAATAATAAACACGAGTTTAGCAAGGGCGTTTATGGCAGAAAAGCATTGACATTGACTTCTTCTCAATTGGGTGTTTTTTACTTTGTAACGGCAACTGCTTTTTTCTCGCAATATATTCAATATATAATAAGTCTTAAAATGGCAATAAACATGACTTAAAACTGCGTGTTATGAATTGTTACCGATCCCCATGGGTAGATTTTTTTTGCAAAGTGTTTATTGGTGCTGCATGTGTGTAAAAACGCTTAAATGATTAAATTTGTTTACGTTATCTTCAACTTTACGGAGATCGTTGCATACCTGTGTTCAAGTAGGGATTTTTGAGAAATATTAATGGAATCTTTGACAGATTAATGTCTATGCTGCATATTATTGTGTGTAGTTATTACTTCTTAAGCGAATGTGCTTGCTTATGTTCTGACAATAGTGTATATGTATGAATTTGACAGTTGTA
The DNA here is from genome assembly GCF_020536995.1 of Dreissena polymorpha. Classification (NCBI taxonomy): domain Eukaryota; kingdom Metazoa; phylum Mollusca; class Bivalvia; order Myida; family Dreissenidae; genus Dreissena; species Dreissena polymorpha. The sequence continues at coordinate 65,987,717 of NC_068360.1, forward strand.
ACCCTCGTTTATTTTTATATTATGTCTAGTCTATTATTTCTTAAAGGTCCTTGTGAGTTTGAGCGCAGCGGTACAGCTGTGCCAGAATTTTCAAATAATTGTTGCCACGATGGTTGAATTTCTGATAATGGTTATTCAGCATTTTCAAGTTATTGTAAATACAACGGCAGTTAAACTAACAAAATAACACGTTCGCCTTAACTCTCAGTGTTTAAAGCAATACAAAACGATCAACTTTATGCTGGACAATTTGTCAATGAGGATCTAATATTAACAAAACAATCGTGTACTTAATGTACAAATTAGATTCTTAATAAACAAACTAAGCCGGATTCGCGTCGCGATCTAGACGTAAATCAATCAACGACTTTGCGCAATTTCCTTTAGGCTATTAGTTTGGTAAAATTGTGGTTGTCTTTCAACGTGTCTTCAAACAACCGTATCAATAATGCGCGATATGTATTATCTAAATGTAGAATCGTTTACGGATTTCAACGGAATATCAATGAGAGCCAGGTTATATCAACCATATAATATATGTAGACACACCCAAACGTCTTTTAAAGGGGCCTTTTCACAAATGTTGGCATATATTCAAGTTTGTTGTTAAATCCTTAAATTGATAAATGTTAGTATTGGATCATAAATGCTCCAGTAAAAAAAAAACAAGAATAAAATTAAACAAATAAAAATAAGTAACCCGCAACTGGGCTCGAACCAATGACCCCTGAAATAAAAGTCTTTCGCTTACACCACTCGGCTATCAGCGCTGATACAATCAGCGATGTATTTTATACTTTATATAAGCAATCCTCGTAGCATGACAAAAATATAACGACAACAACAGAACTCTCCAAATTATTAAATCGTTTCGCGTTGCAATGCTTTATAATTTTCAGGTTTTTTGATCGTCAAAAGATGCATATATTGGATATTTTAGAGAATGGTAAATGTTTAGTATTACTGTTTCCTCACAAATATCATAACTACGACGAAAATTTGATAATCTGAATTTTTTATTTATTTTTGTTAATTTACCATAACGGTAAAAGGCCCCTTTAAATAAAGAGAAAACTTTTGCCATATTGTGTAATACTCGGACCATAGTGGCCCTTAAGCGCTCACCAGATTTCATGGACACCTGTTAATGAGGACTTGACGAGGTGATACAGTTTTTGACCACACTTGACCACATTTTATCATGGATTTCAATATACCCAATCGACCAATTTACATCAAGACTTGGTCGCAAATGCGGCCGTCGGGGCGATTATTCACTCTGCGGGCCGATTATCATTTTTGGCCCTCAAGCAAAGAGGTATTAACCTCTAAGTAATAAATGTGGCCTGTATAGTGGTAACGAGCTGTTGTTAACCAGGTTTTCCGAAGGAAAAAAATGGTTTTAGATTGGCGAATGTCGGCTGGCGGGCTGATGGGCTTGCGGGCTGGCGGAACAAGCTTTTCCGGGCCATAACTTTGTCGTTTATTGTGAGATTTTAAAATCATTTTGCACATTTGTTCTCCATCATTAGGCGTTGTGTCGCGCGAAAGAATTACGTCGATATCTCCAAGGTCAAGGTCACACTTCGAGTTCAAAGGTCAAACATGACCATAAATGAGCTTGTCCGGGCCATGACTATGTCATTCATTGTGAGATTTTAAAATCATTTGGCACGTTTGTTCGACATCATTGATCGGTGTGTCGCACGAAAGAATTACGCCAATATCTCCAAGGTCAAGATCGCCACGACTAAAAATAGATTTATTTGAAACAAAGGGGGTTAATTATAAACAATCAGTTCATTTTGAGTTGTCTCCTTTTATCCGACTTTTTTCCAAATTGAAAACCTGGTTTTGTGACAAATTTGTCCCTTGTTTTTTCTTAGATTTTGACATTGTATTCTAGTTATTTACGCACCTTACCACGATTAAAATACAGCCAAGGTAATGTTAATATTAACATTCTGACCAAGTTTTTAACAACTTACTCATAAATGGTCCTCTAGAGTGTAAGCAATGATTATATAAGATTTGATCCGGCGACCTAGGTTATCGACGCACGTTACACAGACTCAGTCAAAACAATCATTCTGGCCAAATTTCATCAAAAGCGAGTCATAAATGTTGATTTTTTTGAAATTGGAAAAAGGGTTTTCATAAGATTTGACGTGGTGACAAAATGTTTTTTTTAATCGCACGTGACGCAGATTCAACCAATATTATGACCAAGTTTCATCAAGATTGAGTCATAATTGTGGCCACTGAAGTGGTAATACAGGTTTTAAATGTTCGACCTGTGTATCTAGTGTTTCGATGCAAGTGACACAAATTTTAAATCGGCATCGCAAACATAAAGAAAAATAGTCAGACAAAGGTGTATCAAGATGTAGTCATAAATGCGGCCTCAATAGTGGAAAAGAGGTTTTTCTAACATTTTACCAAACGATCTAGCTAAACGACGCACATGACCGAGAGTCATTATTGCTATAGATTTAATGGATATAAACATTCTAAGCAGGTTTCGTTAAGATTTAGCCATACAATTGGTTTCTGGAATGGTTGCACGTTTTTTAATTACATATTTGACATGGTGACCGACTTTTTAGACTCACGTAATCCAGATTTGATAACGGTCTAGATATTGTCCAAATTATCATTCTGACCAAGTTTCTTCAAAATTTAGTCATTAATTTGGCCTAAGAATCGTAACAAGGCTTTTTTTTATATTTGACTTGCTCTAAGTTTGAACTTGACGCAGTTTCAAACACGGTCTAGATATTGTCTACATAAATATTCTGATCAAGTTTCATCAAGTTTGGATGAAAAAAATGGCCTCTACAGTAGAAAGGAGATACAAAAGCTAAAAGTTCGCGACGAATACCAGACACCGCGCGACGAATACCGGACACCGCGCGACGAATACCGGACACCGCGCGACGAATACCGGACAAAGCGCGACGAATACCGGACACCGCACGGCGAAGACTCCAGACATAACGATGATCACAATAGCACACTTGAACACTTCGTGCTTATGTGAGCTATAAATAGTTAAATACACTAGGCTTATTTTAACCAAATGTAAACATCTCGACATCCTCTTCGCTACAGCAACTACATATTAAAGCCCACGCTTGCCATACAGATGAAGTAACCTAGTGCATGGAGTATAATTTTCGCACTTATTAATCAGACATAGGATTTACATGAAATTCACACGAAAATGTTTATTTGTAGCTAGTATTTGTAAACCACGCGTGAATAGTAAAATGTGGCAATATCTTTTGGATTACACATTTAATGATATGTATTTGACAACTCCTTCATGGAATAATGATTTTTGTTTATTTAACAATGTTTAAAATATGGATCTATTATTCGATGCAATGAAAAGGTATGCGTGTGTGTATATTATCTTTTCCAAATTTTATTGTAAAAAGTGATTTTGTAACTCACATGGGATTGAGTTTTGGGATATTGGCAATATGGTTTTAAGAATTAGATAATCAAATGTGATAACTAATTTATAAGATGTTGTTATTTCATTCAGTAATACTTAAGCTGCACACGGATGTGGTTTTGTGATGTTGTAAGTAATAAAGTAGCCGAGAAAAGGTACATGTAACTTCGATGATGTTAAGTGTTGTGTTATGTATACATCTATTACGCATATGTTAGTTTGTTTCAGATTTATTTCTAGGAAGTTGAATATTATTGATCTTATCATCATCATCATCATCATCATCATTATTACCAGTAGAAGTAGGAGACCATTATCAGCTCATGACCATCCCTATCATCTGCAAAAGCATTCATCATTATAATCATAGCAGACCAGCATCAGTATCCTTATCAACATCATATACCACCATCATCATTGAATGTACCATCAGCATCATCTATAACATCAGCAGCAGCATCAACAACATCATTTTAACATGACCTCTACCATCATCACCATAAAAAAACAACCTCAACATCAACATTTTAACATGACTACGACAATACCAACCATCATCATAAACATCATCATCATCATCAATTATACTCATCATCACCAACATCATCGATAGCCCTATCATCATCGTCATCTTAATCATATCAACATCATTGCCACATCATTCCCACCATCATCGTAAACATCATCATCATCATTATTATCACAGCCGAGGTCTCGTCCTAATCCTAATTTCTTCTTTCTAGCACTACTCCCGTTGGAGACGTTTCACTGGCTAGCGAGCTCATTTAAATGTTTAAGTTAATGAGGACATTGAATTAAGTGCTTTAATTGTTTCTTCCGAACATCATATTATGTATGCATATAAGTTGTTGTGTTGTTGTAACGACTATTTTGACTTTGTGCCCGTGATTCATTATCCGCATCATACTGACATCACTCTTTGTTGAGAGGTTCTTGAACAATGTTCGAGATTTAAAGTGATCCGTGATTAAAAAAACATGAACATACTTTTGATATTCCGGTATGTTGAAAGTTCCATCCTAAAAACATGGCCGCGAGGGACGTTTTGTTTCAATTGATTTGAGATTATAGAAAATGTACTAAAGCTTATCTTCTTGTCAAAATGTTTCTTAATATGAGCTTCATTCCGGAAAAACGGGGCATAATGCATGTGTTAATAGTGCTGTCTATACAGTCAATGCATTCTTATCAGGGACGAGACTTTCCGCATAGTGTGGACTTACTTTAAACAAATAATTACATAAAAAAACGGAAAGTGTCGTGACTGCTTCACGTCTGCTGACCATGCTGATATAAGACGACACTTTATGAACATGCATTAAGCCCAGTTTTCCCAGAGCACGACTCATATCATTGTTACTATTTCTCATTTTGGAGATTATAAAGTTTAACGTAAGATTTAGTGTGGTTAATTTGCTACAGATCATGCGTACAGATGCACGTCTTACATAATAGTTACAGCACTTTTTGATGTCAGTATATGAGCTTTGTGCCATCTTGTCCCTCTACTTATTTATACTTAAAAGGACTTGTTCACATATTTTGGCATGAATTTTACTTAGTCATTATATGCTTTAAATTGATAAATTGAAACATCGGAACTAAATTGCTCCTATATAAAACAAAAATTAAATAAAAGAAGGAAAACAAGTAATCCTCAACCGGGCTCGAACCACTGACCCTTCGTTTAAAAGTCTCACATTTACACCACTGGGCCATCCGTGTTTACATCAGTCTTGTATTTTATACTTTGTATAAGCAATGCTCATCATGTAACGATACTATATTATATAACAAAATATAACGATAACAACACAACTCTGTTAATTATTCAATCCTTTCGCGTTTGTAACGCTTTATAATTTTATGTTTGTATGCCCCCGGATCGAATGATCGGGTGCATATTCTTTTTGGCCTGTTTAACCCTGGTCAAACTTTTGCAATATGTTTTGCAATATTGAAGATAGCATATTGATATTTGGCATGCATGTGTATCGCATGGAACTGCACATTTTGAGTGGTAAAAAGGTCAAGGTCAGTCAAAGGTAAAATATGTGGGTCCAAAAACTGTAACCTTGGTCAAAACATGCACTATTGAAGATAGCAACTTGATATTTGGCATGCATGTGTATCTCATTGACCTGCACATTTTGAGTGGTGAAAGGTCTGGTCAAGGTCATCCTTCAAGGTCAAAGGACAAATATATGGCTTTAAAGCAGCGCAGTAGGGGGTATCGTGTTTCACAAACACAGCTCTTGTTTAAATCGTCAAAATATTCATATTTGGGATATTTTAGGGCATGGTAATAATTCAGAGTTCATTATTACTGTTTCTTGCAAATATCATAAATAAAACGAAAATGTGCAAATCTGAAACTGTTTTTTTCAGTCATTTTACCCAAACGTAAAAAGTCCCTTTTAAACAGTGGACGCTCCAACTGTTTTTTCAGTAGAATGACTAAATGCTGACGTACGCAATGTCAAACATGAGGCGATGGCAGGCACAGTTATGCGCTCTTGCCACCCTGTTGGTACTACGGTCACACTGGCAAGTGTCTGGTGGTAACATCTGTGACACTTCAAACAGAACAGGTACCATGTTGAATCTTACTTTAGTGTTGGTCACTCAAAGGTAAGAGTTCATTTGTTAACATTTAATTTATGGACACATTAATCGACCAGGACTCTAATTCAGCACTCGCACACTCGCATATGCGTCAGAAAGTAGCTCTTGAAAGTCAATTTACTTAAGCCTGAACGCATTTGCAAGCAGGAATTTTATCGTGAAAGTATTCACTGTGAAATTGACAATATATTATGTGCCTCATACCAGATCCAGCGTTCTCCCCAAACTTGAATATGGCTGAGTACGTTCGCTACGGGATGTCCAAGGCCTTGGTTTGCTGCGCCAGTGGGTTTCACGCCATTCAGTGGCATATTCTAAACGCGAGCGAGGTCTGGTTACCCTATCCCCCTGAAACACGGGGCACTGACACTCCCAAAACAGAAGAGGATGGTCAGGTTAGCGTTGATATCAACCGTGTCATGCATACATTACACTTATTCCATATAAAAAGGTTAATCGTAGCTCCAGGCCAGCCCAGTCTTAACTCTTGTCAGGAGATACATGTGAACTATTAACTTACGCAAATTTCCGTAAGTTTTCTCATTTACGGACAGCGTTGCTCCAGACCTTGCAAATGCACAGGCTGCTCCAGAGTTACGTTTTCCGCATATGGCAAAACACACATTTTAGCATGACGGGTGTCGCATGACTATAGAAAAAAAAATGATAGATTGTATAGAAATTTGCTATATATGATTAGTATTTCCAGTACATTATGTATTCATTTGACTTTTCTAGAACATACGGATCCAATGTAATGTCATATCAAATTATAATGTTTGAGGTGAACAAAAACCGAAGTAGTAAAACGGACAAAAATTATTATTATTTTGTCTTCATGTTTGTGAGGTTAACATGATTTTGATCGCATAATCATACGATAAATATTTTTGGTGCGAGTTTAATACATTGTTTATCATAGACCGTTCAAAATACTCATACACTCAATGTTTTCAAATTGGTACATGTTTTGTTTCACCCACTTAATATTTTTATATATGTATCCTATTAAAATTACAAGTTTATGGAATTATTAATTCAGAAAATTGATATAGTTCAAACTCAGGGCCCTCTTGCAGCTGAAATTTAAATTAAATCTCAGTGTTTTAAACCAATGAAAATCCCCGCTCACGCGTAACAGGCATTTTCGTTGTTCAATATCTCAATAAAAGTTTGTAGTTATTTGCTTACAACCAGGGCTTTCCTGTAGTAGGCTTTTGGTTTGAACTCCGCCCGTCTTTTCGTTCGTCCATCATTATTCATATGTAACACAACTTTATATTTAGGATTATAATAATTCAAAGTAAAAAAGAACATGGTATTACCACATTTTCATAAAACTTGCCCACCCCCCTCCACACACACACACGTTCGTATTTCAGGCAATTCACACGCACACATTGAAATGACTTAACATTAAATAAGGTATGCTTCTAAATTTAGAATGACATTAACTAATGCAATGGCTTACTAAGAACATGAGATATGAGCATAAAACATGGGATACCCCCAATAAGCAAAGTGAGATTATTAGTATCATTTAATCACCAGAGGTTGAACATCTGATTAATGTAAGAAAAATATTGCATATTCAAATACTCTGAATCTTGCTATTGCTGTTACAAATGGACATAAATTAAAAGATTAAGAGAAATGCACAATCTTAAACGTATAAGGGTTTGCACATGAAGGGACATTCTGTTTTGCTTGCAATATCGACAAGGTTGTTGTCCTTCTATTTTTTTTCTACGTGTATATCATAACAATATAAATTCCATTTGAACCAATGTTATGTGTATTTAAATTAACATCTTATTCAGTCTTGAAAATCTTTGTCTCGAGAAGGTAGAAAGCAGATACAAAGTAAATAAACTGCAAGCAATTGGAAAACTCGGATTACACAATTAGCGGCGTCATGACATATCCGAAAAGTATAGATACACATATTCCTTTGCAACTGTATAAACTTATAAGGAGTCACAATGTCTGTCAATGACCACAGCATCTTACTTGACTATATATCAAACAGGGTAGTTTTCCGACCAGACTGCGAGCTCAACGCAGACTGGTCTGTAGTTATGCTGTAGACATATGGAATAATAAATATTTTCGCTCAATGCAGGTCATATGGGAAATATTATAATTCTTTCCTTTGTGGGTTCATGTCCAGAATAGCATGAAACAATTCACTTCAGGTGCTGAGGATATATCACGCCATGGATTTCCAAAACACAAAATTCCGGTGTGACTTGGTTGTGTCAAATGGATCAGTGATGTTGAGTCACATTATATCGCTGCATGTCTCTCGTAAGTTTATTTCATTAAAATATGTTAACTGAATTATGTCCTATTGTTAAACTTTGATACTTTGTTCACTCACACGTTAGAGCTATATATATATATATGATGTATATGAGTTTAATTGAATATATTGTCAACCTTGATAATGACTTTGTTCCAAAGTACTGCTGCCTTTTGTGCAATTACTAGTTATAAGGCTGAGTCCACTTCTTGAAATACGACTTGTACCTGTACAATTTTGGGTATACGCCTCCGGTAGAGATCAATTTTGATTTCACGATAACAAAGCATGTCTCCACAACACTTGTTACTGATACTGGACAAATAATACCAAGTATTCAGAGCTCTCACATGAATCATGTTAAAAGCTATCAAATATTTTCACTGCTTGTAGTACGAGGTGTTTCATCAGTCGTGCAAGTTGTGTCATTAAACATAGTCACTTCTTCTATTTTTACCATTACTTGCGCAGATTGTTCAACACGGGCGAGTGGGCCATTGCTAATTGAGCCTTTTCCACAAAATCAAACGATACTCGACTATGGTGGGAATATAAGCTTTTATTGCACGGGCGATTTTGGGTGTTACAACAATAATGACGTGCAAATTGTAATGTGGTCAGTGGACACTATTGACATTGACAAAATTGCTTCAAATGTCAGCGACAGATACCATCTTGTTACCAATGAAAGGTTAGAATATACTATATGTATTCTCAATTAATATTTTCAATATGGTTTGATTGGTAACTGGCCATTTTATGAATACCCTAAATGTCCTCATCTTTCACTTGCTTAAGTAGTCATTTCCATATGTTAAGAGTTTCAAACATTTTGTGTTAAGCTTTCAGCTTTATATATATGTATATAAAATAATATTCAATTCATTAATGTACTTATAAAAAATCATTGGCAATAACCAAACATATCCATGTTTGAATCCCTTATCATTGACTTACATTTAGCGACGATAAGACGACGATGGGAGTAACTCTGACCATAGTGAAAGTGGAGCCAATGGATACCACCAGATCTTTCATATGCACTATCATGAATGACCAATTTATTAAAGGTCAGACAAGCAGGATGGTGTGGATAACAAAGACAGGTATTGCTGGTCCGTGTGTTATAACATCCCATTCAGGGAAGAGGTAATTAGATTGGGAGGAGGTAATACGGGTCCCTGTAAAGATCGCTGGGATCGACCACGTTCACATTTCTCAAGCGATTTAATTGAAACATACAATGTGTTATCACCATGAAGTGTAGTTTTGCAATACACCTTTTGTGGTCTAATGATCAACACATTTCTTCGTTATGTGCGCTTTAGCCTACGTGACAAATGAAACCATATGTATATGTCCCAATTGATAGTTTGTTACAAAGCTTTAGTTATTATTCTGAAAGAACACTACTTGCAAAATACCAGATACTTTTTTTGCAACTTATGAATAACAGAACATCGTTTTATTCTGTTTGTTCTAATGTTTTGAATTGTCATTACTAAAATCTCTTGTATAAAATGCGATTTGCTGGTTGGTAAATGCTAAATGGAAATCCGCTGCCTTTTACGACGTGGTTTAAATTTCTTTAAATAAACAAACTTCGATAGCTGCAGGGACGGCCTTATTTAAATCACTCTGTCTTTTTATTGCGTTTGTCTGTGGGTATGTCTGCCTCTCGATGAATTGACGGATTAAAGAATATGTGTACATACATGTTCACATATAAAAGATCGAGTGTTACACATCAGAAGCAGGGTGCTACTTTGAAGATCATGTTCAAACCTTAAGCTCAAAAGTTATATATTTACTTTTAGTTAAAATGGGGCTTGTCCGCTTAAGCACTAAACTGTGCGTTTATGTTCGCCAGTATGATAGTATGTGACCTTCACAAGAACCACATGACTACCTTCAACGTCTTGATCAAACGTTGTGGACTTGTTGTCTCCGTTACATGAACAGTAGTAAATGATTTTAAATGACTCAAATCTTAACATTTAAAAAATGGTGTTATATCCAAGAAAGGGATCAGTCCTGCAGGTTGCTAATACATAGTGTAGACTTTTTCAACGCTCTAATCCTGACAAATGTGTTTACTGAAACTAATATAAACCCTTCCAGAAAGATCAGATCCACCAACAATGATGATAGTGATGGCGGTTTCCTCAGTTGTGGGAATATTCGTGGCCGCATTCCTGCTAGGCTTTTGTATTTACAAGTGCTACGGGCCCCAGGTGAAGCTGCTTGTCTACGTGCATTGCCCCTGCTGTCATCGCAAGACTATGGATGGTGAGGCTTTGAGTATGGCTTTCCTTGACCCTGTTTCAATATAAAATGAAATAAATAAAACTTTTTTTATTATTTCAATATCAGTTGAATATCGGAAATTTATTTTATTTTGTGTTTAAAATCTAACACACTTACAAAACTATGTCGATCGTTAACATGTATTTCCCGTTAACAAATTAAATAAAATCATTACCTTCAAACAACAACAAAGTCGTCTTTAAACAAAACAGCAATTTCTTTACCAAATGGTTACACCAATACAACAATAATTTGCAACAAAGTTAACATTTATTTAAAGGAATCACACGGTACTTTAATTTGGTCATTTTAAGTGAAAATGTGCTGTTATTTTTGGATTTTATATAAATCCCAAATTTCGTAATACATTTCAGAGGACAAGTATGAGTACCACGTATTCCTTTATCACTCTGATGATGACGGTGAAAAGGCGGAATACATCAGGCAGAACCTCAAGGAGCGAAACTATTATGTGTTCATATCTGCTGATATTACACCAGGAACAGGTACGGGATTGTGATGTGTTCTTTTGTGCTGACTTCAAATCAGGAAAAGCTCAGAGACTTTGATGTGTTCATTTCTGGTGACGGTGGCATTAAACCAGATACAGGCAGTAGACAATAATGTGTTTATATCTGCTGACATTAATCCTGTAAAAGGAAGGAACAAATACATGTTAATATCTAATGCCATTTAACTGGGAACAGGTAGGCCACTTCGATGTTTTATATATGCTTACCTTGTGACCTTAGAAAATGAACATGTATGGGATCTATGATGTGGTCTGTTCTGCTGACTTCAAACCAGGACCAGTTAGAAGACTCTGGTGTGGTCACATACAAAGATATTAAAACAGGAAAAAGTAGATGACAATGATTTAGATTCGAGTATTTCTATTTCTACTAGTACCGGGTATTCGCGAAGAGGGATCTAAGACTGAGTGTCATTTTTTAAATGTTTGTTTTAGGTTTGTCCATAATTAGTGTCTTGTAAAGGGAGATAAATGTCTAAATGTGAAGATTGTTTTCATTAACTATTAACATTAATCAGAACCAATTACCTATGGACATATTTGAATGAGCATGTGTCATTCTTGACGGTTCACATATAAGATTAATTGCTAAGGTGAGTTGGAGGATAATTTATCGTATTTAATGTTATTTTAATTCTAACCGTGCTGTGTAGAATTGGCCATTAAGTGATTGGTTACAAATCCGATGATTTAGGATTCAACCTCCGGCCACATAACTTGCGTGGGGCTTGGTCATGACATTATTTCTACGTCAGTTCATCCTCTACCTCTGAAGGTGGACTCTTGTCAATGTCTGACGCTATTATGCGCTCTTTCTGCAGAGAAACCAGTATCCCGAGGAAAGTGTTAAGGGGTTATTCTACGACACAAACACATGACAAGAAATTGTTCAAAGAGAAATCTAAATTAACAAAATCTAAAATAATGTTTCAGAGACCATTAACACGACATCAGCATTGTTTGAGAAGAGCGCAGCAGTGCATTTTCTGTATACGGAAAACCTGCTTCATGATAATTGGGCACTGAGATTCCTAATCAACTTGATTGAGGATGGGAAAGATATTCTCTGCCTGGAAATAGATGAATTCAAGCCGCAGAAAGTTATCGAAGCTATCAAGGGTGCGCAATGTGAGAATGAGGCTAACCACTTTGAGATCAGTACTGATGGCGTCAATATCGATAAAAAAGTTGATAGAAATGAGAGAGTGTCGAACATTAAAGATATTGGGTACTGGAAGCGTCTCCCGAAAATTAAAGTTCCAACTGAAAATGATTCGAGGAGAAAACAAGAGAATTTCTGGTCCTTTCTTCAGAACATGCTCCCCAAGCCGAGACTTGAAAGTCCGGACAAAATTGAACAAATCCAAAGAGGGATACACGCCCATGAACGAATTTCATCAGCGAGTAGCTCTCTACTTGAAAACGAGCTTTCTACTCATATGTGTTATATAGGTCCTCAACCAGAATTTAGTCCGAAGTCAGATAGTGTGTTTGAATATCCGCTGGAGAATGCTAACAATGCGAGTATGAATAATGAATGGAACGCAGAAACGTACATTGAAAACAATTGCCTGCCACTGAATTCGCAACCAGCGAAGTTATATGAAATGGTCCTAGGACAGGTCAATGGTTATGTTGCTGACAATGATGTAACGATGGTCAATGGGTCCCAAAATGCACTAGAAATGGGAATTGGACAAAGTACTAGTGCATCTTATAACCGAAAACATGCACATGGTACTGAAACTGTGCGCTTTATAAATCAAAATGTGGGCAAACATGACAATAGTTTCCATGGCGCTATCCCCCATGATGACTTGATACACCCTGTGGCTTTTACATGTATCATGTTCACGGGCACTGAATCGCCAAGTTTCAACATGAGAATGCCGAGCCCGTCTGATTGCAACGACGATTTATGTAGGTCTAATTCGTATGCATACTCTTCAGTTGGGGATAATTCAGCCAGCATTTCCGGTCAAAGTGACATTGGATATAAACAAAGTCACACGAGTTCATCCTTTGGTGCAACAAGTAGTTCGCTTGGTACAACTCAGTCTGCTTTAACAACCTCTTCAAGTTTAAATGGCTCCTCATCTGATGTTTCATATTTTACCGATAGTGGAGTGATAAAACATGGAGAGGCAAAACATGATATAAATAGCTTTGTTCAAAATGCACAAGATTTAAATAATGCACTGAAACTCTCATTAAAACCGACTGGTTATACGCATAATATCAGCAATAAAGTTGTATCTCCGGAAAGTGGGTATTCGTCTGAAAGTACAAACCCGACTTTCATCTCAATACCGGAATAACGGCGATAGACTCCATTGGAATTTCCTGTAGAAAACCACTTGTCCCCAGGCTAGTTTACATCTTTGTCACTTTGCTGAAAAAGTGTATTAAATCGTACGTGTCAAATATTTTGTCACATGTTTAAGTTAACCAAAATTAATATACCTAGAAGGTATTTATTGACAAAGAAGTTTATAATGTATTTATATGTAATTTTGAACAATTCGTTTTTTATGACCACTTAAGCTATTATCATAGTCGGTTGACTACTGCGCACGGGCCTTTAACGGACCAAACAGTATGAATGTTAAAGGGACTGTCAACCGCGATTGACGAAAATAGAAAAGTTCTAAAATACTGTATTTTTTACAATTATTAGTTTATATTGATTAAAATATCACGACTGGTATATGACATTACTTGAAAAAAGTTGTTAACTTTTCATATTTTTTAAGTATATTCGGTAATACATTTTACTGGATATGTCTACCAGGTAACTACCAGTTAACTATAAATAATGCAAGTAGATTGATCACCATCGTCACGTGGTAAACCCAGGAATGCAAATTGTGCATGCGTATTTAAGTGTAAATATTTTATATATAAAATTATCAATCTACTTGCGTTATTTATAGTGTGTATATCGTTATGCCACCTATTTTCGCCAAGTACTTTCGATTTCACATCGCGAAATTTTATTACCGAATATACTGAAAAAAATAAACTTTGTTCAAGTAATGTAATGATATTTTAATCAATATTAACTAATAATTTTAAAAAAATACGGTATTTTAAAACTTTTCTTTTTTCGTCAATCGCGGTTGCCAGTCCCTTTAAGGTTTAAATCTGTCTCCGTCATTTAGTGGCATCGTTATCGTCACTTTCTAGTTGTCTCGTTAATCTATTATATAACTCCGGTAATTTAATATCATGATATGAAAATAATTGTATGCCACAAGTGTGGTACTTTGAAGGACGACTTTGTTAAGATTACCGTGCTGTTGTTTTCATATATTCATAGTTTGTTTGTATTTGATGTTTGATATGAAATCATTTAGAAAACAAACTGTATGTCTTTTATATATAATTATTGACATGTTATTCGATGTATGTTTTGTCAAAATACACATGCATGTTTTGCTTATGTTTTATCACGTTTTATCACATGTGTTTCTCTTAATATTGTATTTGCCATTTTATCATTCTTTTTCTTTAATTTTAATCTGAAAACATCATTGAAACGTTCATGTTATCTTTTTAATCATAAAAAAATATCATATAAAAATGCATACATGTTTGTATATGATGTAAATAGTTCTTGATTTGCATGCTAAGAATCTCGTTTTCAGTTTTTCTTAATATTTAAATTTCACTTAAATATGTTATTCCATTTAAGCAACTTGACTTGTTATAATTTGTGTGGCTGAAGAAAGACATACACATCAAAGCTGTGAAATGTGTCCTTGTACAACCTTATTGCTGTATCTTCCTGATTTGAACGACGATTATCTGAATGTTTAGCTCTATGATGCAATATCATCATGGTTCATTATCAAATGGTTTCATTTTGTTGTGCTTGAGAAAGTCACAATTATGAAGCTCATGTTTTAATTCAGCTATTGAGAAGTTGCACGGTAACTAAATTGAAATGTATTGTTGTATTAATGTTTACACAAAAAATTGATGTGAATAATATTTAGGCAAGTGTGAGGTTTGGTTCTCTTAAAAACCGGTTAAAACCCAGAGTTCTTTTAAAATTGCCGTTTCAAGGCGGCGATCCTAGGATTTGTGTGTTTTTTGCGTTTCTTTCTTGTCTCGTATTTTTGTAAAATGAGTAACTTTTTGTCAATCGGGTCATTGACATAAATAAAGGAACACATGTTATAAAAAGTGTTATCTTGCTGGTGCAGCTGATGTTTCAGGTTTATTCGCAAATGGCTAACATTTTACTGGTAAGGTGCATATCAGGTAACAACCTGCCGCAATTCACATACCGCGAAATGATGGTAGATTCAAATACAATTATAATGATGTATGTTGTATATAACATTTTACATTTTTAATAGTAAACCATTTACATTTGCATTCAATGATAATTATTTTGTTTTAAATTGCAAATCGAAAATCCTTCCAGATCTGGGCGGATTTTAATTGTGTTTACATTGGTAACCTTAATTTTATGGAAGTATATACTTTTTTAAGGCATTTCGACACATATTACATAATTTAGTCTCTAAACGAAAGTAAAAGCTGTTACTTTCATTATAGGGCTACCTAAACATTTTGATAGCAAAACGTATTCCAAATATACCAGTTTCGCAGAACGTACACTGTTACAATTAACACATATCACGGGACGTGTCAAATTTCAGAACGATGTTGAACGAGTATCTTCTTTTCCTTCGTTACACAAATGGTTGAGAAAATTGATGATTATATCCCAGTTGATTTGTATTGTTCTTGTTCGGGATTTGAATGTGCACTGACACTGGTTACAACAACATCCACAATCTGCATACAGGCATGTGTCAGCCAATAAATTGATAAGTTATTGTTAAATTAACATTATAGAAACTGAACTAAATAAAAAAACATGTTGTTCTCAGTCATGTTCTTAAAGGGGCCTTTTCGCAGATTTTGGCATGTATTGAAGCATGTTATTAAATGCTTTATATTGATAAATTTAAACAATGGACCTAAAAATCTCCAGTATAAAAGCAAGAATACAATTAAAAAAGGGAAAAAAAGTAACCCTCAACTGGGCTCGAACCACTGGCCCATGGAGTCCTGGAGTAAAAAGTCTCCCGCTTAGACCACTCGACCATGCGTCCGAATGCTATTAACGGATGTATTTTTTAATTATATAAGCAATCCTCGTAGTTTCCCAAAATAAAACGACAACAACAAATTTGTCCTATTTAATCAATCGTTTCGCGTTGCAACGCTTTATGATTTTGAGGTTTTGAAAACGTAGACAGATGCTTTTAATGGATATTTTAAAGCATGGTAAATGTTCAATTTTACTATTTCCTCATAAATTTCATAACTAAAACTAAAATTTGCGAATCTGAAACAACTTATTTTTTATTTTGTCAATTTACCAAAACGTGAAAAGGCCCCTTTAACGTTTAGATTTTCTAGATCAAAACATATTTATGACAAAGCATAGCATTGTGTTTATGTCAACACTTTATTATTTGCATGTGTGTTTCTTTTACATGTTGGATACACATGTATCTCGTCTTCATTTAACGTATCAGCAACAAATCTGATCTTCATTCACACAATTGACATTGGAGACGGATTTTAACCAAGTCGACACGGATGTCACACATGCAGTTTTTTCCTGGGATATTTTGGTATAATATTTATATTGTTTTTATGGGTAAACGTGTCATTTGCAATGACTACACTTGTACTGTTCTAACATTTGGGGATATTGAAAACATTCATATATATTTTCAGGGTTTAATTAGACAATGACATTCATAACTTTAATGTCGATCAGAATAGAGATATACATGCAGCTCCGTGCCTTTGCGGTAACAGTCACTAATTACAAATGCTGTTCAACACAATCACTTGCCAACTTTCATCACCAAACACAAGTCGCAGACCTTATGAGTGACATTAACATCCGACCTGTATTGCAATGATATTTTCGGATCGGATCCGGCTTCACATGAATCGTCAATGCACATTACGGACAGTTAAATGAACAAGTATTGGATTTGTTAAAGATAACCGTCATATTAATATTGAGGACGCCATTTTGTAGTTTGCTATTTAATTGCATTCATTATATATATATGTGTAGTATTATGGTATACTATAAATGGTTTTTAATAAGCAAATAAAGTTAGTTTACTTAAACCCGTTGCTGAATTGACATGAACGTGTAACATGAAAAAGGAATAATATGTTGCTATGATTAACCGGTGAATTTTACCGCACGATTTCATAATGTGTTGATATATTCTATGAGCTCAAAGGCGAGTTTAACATATGTTTGTATCACTGACGTCCATCTAAACCATGAAGGGAATTAATACACGATTGATTTCCGCGATTGATACTGAAATATATATAGGATCTTGCATGAGTGGTCGTTTTGTATTGAATTGTTTATTAAACGAGTCATCTAAATGAAACAAAAACGAGGCTTGCCGAGTTTTTATCTTTATTTAGATGACTCGTTTAATAAATTCAATACAAAATGACCACGAATCTAAGATTCTATTTATAACATGACCAACAAATTTTCTTTTTATTTTATGCTCTTTACCGTTTATTCACATTGTACAAGAGTTTAAGTGAAGAAATACGCTGGAATAATGACGTCATTTCGTCACAAAAATGACGTCATTTCACAGTTATATAACTAATGTAATAACACCAGTGTAATAAACAAAATTGTATCCCATTTTCACCGCGACATTGACGGTATAACACGTTGTGAAATATACTTGCTTGTATTCAACACTGTGGAATATACCTGTCGCGTGCACGGACTACTTTTTAAATGACGTCATGCGATATGCGCTAAAATTAGGTCGGTATTGTTTGGTTCATTGATCAAATTTTAAGGTCACCCATTAGAAGAAAATGTGCATATTTTGCAGAAAAACATATATATGACATATTCACCAAAAGAAATGTAGAAATAAAATATGAAATTACACGATTTTTGTTTTGTTATTTTTTTATTTATAACAAAGTCGACAAAACTTAAGCTTCAAAATTATACGACCTTCAACCTTTAAATCTAGTCATATGACATAATTTTTCGCCATCCGTATAATGAATCAGCTGATTGATGGCGTCATAAAATGACATACTTATTGCGTCATTTTCCCCATTTTTTGACGATTTATTATAACCGCGACTTATTTCACATGTTTTCTACATGTACTGTATGTCGACATATCTGAATTGTCAATTGATCACATTTTCCTTATTTCGTGTAATGTGCATTGTTTATAACCAAAGCATATACTCTTGACATTTAACTTAAATATTAAGAATGTACAACAAGCCATACACATATCGCACAGTTCATGAATAATCGGCTATGTTTGCTTTCCTATTTAATTCACGTTAGGCATAGAGCTGTGTAAAGTATAAGATGGTAAAAATAGCACCACACTGGAATTGGGAACGTCCCATTTTGTACACGGGTATTTTCTACTCATTTATCTGTTGTTCACTGGAATGTTTTCCATTCTTTGTGTATTTATATATTAAATTATTTTCTCGTACAATAAGGGCATTTACCATAGATAAATAAAACATTGTGCAAGTTTAAACATAATTATGTTTGTATGCAGAAATCTGCAAATGCAACCGAGTTTACCAACGGCTATTATTAGATAAACTGCTCCGGTTCATTTGAACAGCAGTAATACATGACGTAGCGTGTGACGAAGAAGAAAGTTTATCGCGTTCATAAACTCATTTGAATAAAGTGATAGAATGGCATAAGGGTCTTTATTTAACTATGCTAAAATAATTATTAAAGACCCTAGATGCAAAATCGTCAATTATTGAGTTAAATGGATTATTAGATGGATGTTAAAGGATAATTAAAGGTAAGATACTAGTTCTTACGTGTTTTGATTTTTGTTTGTACTTTTGTCGTTCCCTGTTCTCGGGGAAATGATTTTAACATGGGCGCCATTGATGCATCGGATCACACACGGCATACCCATAACATTATATAAAAAAAACACGTTCTGCGCGTCCTTAAATTCGTCGTCCGAAGTCGGAAAACGTATTGCCCTGTATATTTTGTCAAATAAAGTGTCAGTCGCTGCAATTGTCTGTTTACTCGTCAAAATTGGCAAGGTCTTCGATAGCTAAAGAAACTTCAGCGAACAGCTTATTTAGTATTGACAGACCTGTACAAAGTCGCGCCAGTCAAAAATCATAAAAAGCGACATTTAAAGTTATGGTAGCCAGAACTAGGTCGTCGATGGTGTACACGTATGTTGACATCGACAGCATTTTGTCAGGAGCAATCGCCGCCATATTGGATTTTGATCATTTTCTTTCGAAAATAAAATGAATTCTAGTAAAGTAAAATCTTCTTTTCGCGGTCGTAATGTGTTAAAATTCGCATACTGCGTAAAATTGAATGCAGGCATATGGTGATATTTTTACTTGTTTTTTACAGTTTGTGTGTGAATTTTTTTAAGACTATTTTGCGTACCAGAACAAATACATGTATATCACTACGCATGGTTACATTTGTTAGATTTTAAGCGCTTTTATGACTGAATTAAAATAATTGTTAAGGTTATTAGATCTATTTATGTTAAATGTCACGTTGATAAAATCAAATGGGATAAATAGAATACTAGGATTAGCGTTGAATACAGAGAAGTTTATGTTGCTCGGCTCGAACACCGAAAGCGCTCGCCAAGGCTCGCGCTTCCGGCGTTCTAAGCCTCGCAACATAAACTTCTCTGTATTCAACGCTAACCTAGTATTCTCTATGACCATTACGTTATTTCACTCCTGGAATGTAGGTCATGTTATAAGTGAAGTTATGTTTACATAAAATAGCATAAGAAATGTATACATAAAAGAGTCAAAAGATACGGCTGCATTTCCTTTGTGCGTTAGCGATTTCTTTACTCGAGATTACCCCTTTGCTTTAAGCCTTTGTATTGTTCGTGTGTAGGTTCTCCACTGTGTAATTACTAACTTGTTTTTGTGATCAGTGCGTCTTTTGAGATTGTGTGCTGGTTTGATTGATTGGTGTCACTTTTAATACAAAGCAGCTTGCGATAGAAACTATAATACATTCTGGTGCACATGGAGTTTCACGTTTTGTTCTTAAAAATACAAACATGTATCTGCTGCTGGTGAAGATCAAGATGTATATATTAAATAAAATAATACAAAATCCCATATACATTTCTTAAAACGCCAATTTTATCGTTCTAAGGCGGTTATCCAGTTGTTCTGCTGCTGTTCGTTCGTGTCGGGGTTTTTGTTTCAGTTGCCTTAATGTATTGAATATCGTGCATATATTATGACATATATAGGACCAACTGTAGGTACAACATTTTGTTAACACCATTTACTACTTAATCTAAAACCAAACATGAACCTTCAGTTTTAAATAATAACCAGTAATAGCTACTGAGATCTTAACTTTTTGCAAAGTTTTAGCATAGTATGACGACAACGACCAAGTACGTGAACGGTTGTGCTTAAAGCGGGACATAGCGGGACATGATTTATAACAGAGTTTGGGGACTTGGTTAGTGACCCAACGAACGTGTTTGAAGATTCAAGTGCATGTAGAAGTTAAATATATATTACAAGCAAGCCTTAATCTGATTTACATCTTCAACAAAAACTTAAACTGATTATTACAAAGGGAATCAACCTGCTTACAACAGTAATATGTTTTGACAATGTCTGTATTGAAGATCCTAAACATACATGGGTCGTTTCAAATTCTTAGCAGATGTATATATAATTGTTATGGCACCATACATAAAGATTTTATTTCGAATTTGAAATGTGACATAATGTCAAGTAATAGTTCTTTTGTCAATGACCATTATGATGAGGTCAATTGAATAACGGTAATTACAGAAATTAAAACGTTTTCACGAAAACATTAAACCGGGCATAAATTAAACGGCTCGAACAACACACCACGACGGAAATTCTAACATAAAATATAAGCATGCCGTTTGAATACTGATGTTTTAAATTTGTTCATAATCGGATAATAAAATTAAACATTGAAATACAACTTGTTCCACTGTTCCAAATCACTTAAATGGTAAATCGCTAATTGTAAAATGCAGTTTTTTTTCAGTATATAATTGATACACATAAGTTTTGTCATCTTATGGCTGTTTGTATGGCAATGCGCTATTTGTGATAACCACCGGGTATTCATCGTTGCTGATTCTTTGAGGTGTCCTGAAATTCGTTAAATATCTGACCTAAGTGAGAGCAGCAAAATACCAAAATATTTGTATATTCACTTCTTTGATATTCATAATGAATTAAAATAACGTTTTTATTAAAAGCATACATGGTCATCACAACACTATAACAAAGATAATCCATTCTTTTCTTCATTTTATCTTATACATTTTATGTCGAAATTATTTTAAATTTAATTGAAGCAAAAAAAATTAACATTACTTACCTCCAAAACTTTGCGCACAGAATAACACCGGTTGCAATGGAAACAAACATCACAAAGACTCCAATCAGCATTCCGATTAACAAGTCTGGGCGTTCATCAGAAAAAAAAAATATGGGCTTCCGTCCTGTGATCGAGATGATGTGAATATATGTCTAATATGAGGAAAATCAAGAACATTTTAAACTGTACATTTAATATTCATCTGCAAGTATGTACACTGTATACGCATGGTCAATGAAGATACACGATGCTTTTCCGGTTGGTCGTTGTGTCACCCTGAAATATAATATCAACATTTATAATTAAGTTTTTTTTTATGAATGGAGAAATACTTCATTTATACTTATCCTATTATTAACATGAACATAGATACATAACAATTACCTAATACTAATATTAACATATACATATATGTATTGCAAGTATCTCACACTAATATAAACATAGACATATAGGAAATGTCTCATACTAATAGTAAAATGAACACAAATACATTGCAAGTATCTGAGGTATATAACATATTTTAGCTGATTTCTATTATACGAGAACTATGTTTCATTCAAAGGATACAATTTTTCCAAGAAAACCAATTCACGAACAACGAAGAATTTTGTGTCCACATGACAGCTCCGTTCTGTTAATTCATTTGCTTGCAACACACATTCATTGTCTTCCAACAGTATATTTATGAATATTTGGCTGTCTTTAATGGAATTAATACTCCGCGTCTACATTTACACGTAAATGTGTAAATTTATTCATATAACATGTATGTAGACTATGACATTGTACCAGTTTTCTAGATTAATAATGTTGTTGTCGTTAGTGTTGCTATAAAAAATATAATTTAGTCTACTACTCTAAGGAATTTGTATAGCACATTTTATATTAAAGATGCAACATTTCTTCTGTTGAATTCATGTTTCGTAGATAAATATTATATGGTACCAATTATGCCTATGGGCTGGTGGTGTGTTCAATTGGTGTTACAAAAGTCTTGGTCACAACAGGATTTGCAGCGTGGCGAAGAACGTAGCAGACCTCTCCCAATAGCGCTGCACTGAAAATACATTCAGTTCGAATGAATGATTACTGAGTTTTAACTATGTAATTATATAGTGACAATATTGAAATAAACGATATTTGCTTTAACATATTATTTAGTGCCAAACGTATATTTGATGAAGTTTTTGAAACCGAAACCTGTAAAACATGCGACATGCATTGAATCAAGATACACTTATAACTCCATTAAACATTTAATAAGTTGCATATCATATTACTGTACTATAATTATACCGGTAAATCCATACACCCAAATCTGAAGTGTGTGTGATCCAGCCATTCAAATTCCTTGATACAGCATGACTACAAATTCAACAACTTGTATAAGAAAATGAAAAATGCATACTCTTGATATGATGTAAGCGTTTATAACTGTGTGCATACGTCGGTTACTATGTGCTTAAATTAAATGTGAAACATATTTTTCAATGAATGTGTTTGATATTCATTAATAAGTTTAGAACTATTGCGCACGTATTTAAACATACCGATGTTTATGACACAGTCTACTGTAATGGACGTGCATTCACCAATTGTTCGCACGTGATTGCAGTCATAGCACAATGGGCATCGTTCTTGTCTTGAGACTAAACCTTCACAATATTAAACAACTGTATAGTTCTGGCATACACATAAATTATAACGACGCATGTAAGACAATCATAAGTCAATTACATTTGCGTTCAAATATGAGTTTTGATTGTGAATACCTTCATCCCCGCATCCACGCCCATTGCTGTAGTCGGTATTGCAACAAACTGCACAATTACTTGAGCTTGGATAATACTTCGGACAAATCTGTATCCATACAATCACACAAATTATACATATGTATGGTGTATATATTATATGTAATATATGCATTTTTAACAAGTGAAGTATTATAAACAAATATCACCTTATTGTCTTTGGAGGGGAGAACTTTATGTATAAAAATAACAAAACGTCCAGATGAGATAAACAATTGATGGACTAGATGGTAAAGACATGTAAATAGTGTTGTTACCAAACTATTGGCACAACCGAACCTGTACTTGGCACTAGTGCGCCATACCACGCAAACCTGGAAACAAATTCATTTCTTTATCTAAATACAGATACCTTTAATAAACATTAAATAACCTGTATAAAACGTTCCAAAATACATTGTTTAAATCGTATTCACAACATATTTGATTTAGGATGTTTTCTTACCTCCCCATCGCCACATTTTTTCACTGTATCACACATGTCTTCACAGCTGTAGCACATCAACTGTTTGTTGGAGTCTGAAATTGTAAAAATACGCATGGTTCCAAAATTACCAAACAACAGTTTATGTACATTATATGAAGAGTCTTAACATAAGTGGATAATGCAATCAAAATAAAGTATTATGATTTATGATGGTTTGTGTTACCTTGTAGTCAAAACGTTCTATATCTGTCTTTTGTGCATTTATAAGCATTATCTTGTTTTACAAACATATAGTCAAATGCATTGATGTGGTATTTAGATAGTTTACTCTTTATTATAGATATTAATATAAGAAAAATGTTCAATTGAGGTGAAAAGTATTGTTTTCTATAATACACTAACAATTTTCTGCCTTTTGATATTTAACAGAAGCCGTGAGTTTATTTTACTAAACACCATTGTATACAAGACATGTGTTTGTCAGAAACACTATGTCCCCTACTGCGCCGCTCTGAAGCTATATATTTGACCTTGAAGGAAGACCTTGACCTTTTACCACCAAAATGTGCAGCTCGATGAAATACACATGCATGCAAGATATGAAGTTGCTATCTTCAATATTGCACAAGTTAAGGCAAAATGTTAAAGTTGGAGCAAACAAACAAACAAACAAACCAGCCAACCAACCAACAGACAGGGCAAAAACAATATGTCCCCCACTATAGTGGTGGGGGACATAACTAGTACTTTTTTAACAGTTTACGTATAAGTATGAATCCATATCATACAAGCATTTTACACAATCAAAGCATGGATTATCATGCATGTATGCATTGAATATAAAATTCAACTACATTTATTAAGATTTCAACGACCAATACAAACACAGCACAAACATTAAAATCACTTAAGCATTATCATCATCATCAATCCCTTGACCGGTTTGGCCGTTTGAGGTTGGGGGGAGGGAGCTGGAATTAGGGACGACGAGAAAGAAATTCTCTCTCAGTTAATCCGGTCTGTCCTGTTGAGAGCAATTTATCCAGGGGAAAGGATCTCCACTTTTTTACATTGTCTAACCAGCTTTTCTTCTAATATCCTCGACGTCGAACTCCCTGTAGCATGCCCTTGAGAACAGTCTTGCAAAGAGAGTCTAGCCTATACTAGTACCATCATTTACCAGGTTTTCGCCCAAGTACTTGAAGCTGGTCACTTCTTCTAGCTTCTCGCCGTTCATGGTGATGTCCTTACTGGTGTTGGTCGTGCTTTTCATCACGATCTTCGACCTCTCTGTGCTGGCCGCCTTACCGTATGCTCCTGCTCTTTCATAGAGTTTGTTGGTGAGATCTTGAAGTTCACTGCTGGTGCCTCCCATAAGGCCAATGTCATCAGCGAATCTCTAGTTGGAGATTGGTCTTCCACCGAGGGCGGTAGAGGTTAGGTGGTCATAGAGAGTCCCCTGCATTATCTGGAAAAGGTTGAACATTGCGGGAGAGAGCAGACATCCCTAACGGACGCCCACTAGTATACTTAGGAAGTACCCTTGCTGTCCGTTAAGTAAAACTGCGCTGCTGGAGTTTCCGTAGAGTTCCTGAATGAGTTGCACCAGTCCTTTAACAATGTTTAATCCTCTCATATGGCACCATACCAAACGCGGTCGAAAGCTTTTTTTAAAGTCAATAAAGTTGTGGTATACTCACGTCTAAATGATGATTCTGCCGTTGAAGATCTGTTCCACAGTGGTCCGCCAATCTCTAAATGCAGCCTTCTCTTCGGCCAGCAGTTCCTCGGCATTACGTTTCAATCCATTAAGGTTGATTCGTAGCATGACTTTGCTGGGATGACTGATGAGGTTGATGGTGCGGTAATTCCTAAACAATTTAAGATTGCCCTTTTTCGGTAATGGTATGACCAGTGACAGGGTTCACTCCTTTGGTCACATCCTCTCCTCACAGATCTTTTGGCATAGTGCCGTCATTGCTGCAGTCGTTGCCTCTCCTCTGTTCTTAATCAGCTCGGACGAGACGAAGTCCATTCCCGGAGATGTTCCTACCTTAAGACTACGCACTGACTCCCCTACCTTTGCCTTAAGTATGGACGAACTTTTGTCGTACGCTTCTGGTTTGGTATTGTTCTGACGGAAACTATAGTCTGGTTGAAGCGGATAGTTCTAGAGGTCACTGTCGTTTTCAGTCCATCTGTTAAGAAATGCGGCAATTTCGGTCTGCGTCTGATATAACACTGACATTGGGCTGACTTGTCTTTGTGAGGGTCTTGCGGATGATGTGGGCTTTTTTACTGATTCCTTTGGCGATCTCTTTGTCGATGCTGATACATTGGTCCTCAATCCATTCCTCCTTGGCCTCTTACATCTTTTTTCTAACCTCCCTGTTCGCTTTCTGGTATTTCAACCTAGAGACCAGGCTGGTGTACTTCTCATTCCTCAACTCTCTGATTTTGTCACATACATCCACGATTCTGATCGTCACCCATGGCTTGTTCTTTCGAATCTCTCCACGGCACTTCTTCGGCATCATTAATGTTGTTGGTTATGGTGTCGATGTCATTGTCCAAGATGTTCAGGGCTGCACACTCCTCACCTATCTGTGCTTGCAATACATCTGCTTTAACTCTCGCGTTACATTTGGAAAAAAAATAAAGATCCAGTCATACCAGAGGGATTTCAAGCACAGATAGGTTGCAGGTTTGCAGCTCTGATTCGGCCTTAAAAAGGGCTCAATACTCGACCGCAACTACTGCGTAGTATGAAGACATCCAGCCAATCGCGCAACTGTATGATCTCAAGACGAATATATGCGGATTATTTTTTTAAAAAGGTACACATTTAGATGAGAAGAATGTGTGAACTTTGCGGACAAATACAATCAAATGTCTGCATTGTATTTTTAAACGTGTGTACCTCAGGTCTATATCATCGAATTGAACGATCGAGCCCTCACACAATTGTCATAATAATTTAGCAGGCAGGATTAAGTTAACACATTTGTACATTTGATATAATGCATGTGTATCCGCAGTTACAAACATTACTCATTTCATAAAGCACGCTGTAGGTGCAAAATATCACGAAACAAATATGTTTACTATGGTACTTTTAGACGGACAATTCCGTAATGCCTTATGTTGAATGATATGTGATAACTAACGTCTTACTAATGTATTCTTTCGTCTTTGTTGTTGACCGGTATTCACTAGAAGGTATATAAGGCTCTGTCTTACTATGTGTCAGAGTCGTCTAGGTAGTTCTTGTGGTAGATGTGGACGTGGTATCACAAGGGAGATTGGATTCTGAAACAAACTTATATAATGCACTTGAGCTTTTAATTTATTAAACACATACACATTTATATATATGTATAAATCACAGCATTTGATTGAACTGGTTTTCCTCTCAACACCAAAATTAATATAATACTATATTATCGGTTATATTATTACCAAAGCAATATGGGGAAGGACACGAAGGCACATTTGGTTATCGGAACACGGCAAATGTGGAGCAGTTCTTGATCGCCATTGTCACAATGGTACTGCAACACAGAGACTCCTTCTTGATGCAAACTGTTCGGTTTACCAAGCCATCATTTTCGTTTGGGTAAGGACCTGATGAAAGCCGGAATTATTGTTATGGCAAACAAACATAATGTTTAACTCATTCTTCTTTAACCACGTTTTCATCCGTAGGAAAGATCAAATTATGTAAAATCAAACGAGAATTGTTAATTAGAACGAAATTATGTCAACATACAAAATCAAAACATATATACAAACAGTTTCAATTGATCTTTTTAATGTTAAATGATGCCAATATGCAGATTGTTATGTTTTTTTATTGTATTGTCATCTCACACGTAAACACAGACGACACATTATACATTATATAGCTATGTTATCGTACACGAGTGATGCTTAAAATTCAAAGATGATGATATTCCACAGGGTCGAATTTTCTCGATGCCTACCGTCAATCCAAACAGGTAACGGACTGCCACAACTTCTGTCGCGTGGACAATGTGTCAGCAGTTTGCCAAAGGACGATGTATACCCCAGCGTGTCGTTGAAGTAAAAGTCACATTCCTCGAACACACTGGCAAAACAGCCTTTATGTCTTACACCAATATTTTGGGATATAAATTCGCGATAATTTCCTGCTGTACATGGATCGTCTATAGCCAAAACGTATCCAAAAAAACAAAAAATAAATACGTCGTGAATACAATTATTAAATATATATTAATATATAAATTGCTGATATTGCCATGCCTTCTTGTTAATATGCGTATGAACGTGTTATACATTATATAGCTATGTTATCGTACACGAGTGATGCTTAAAATTCAAAGATGATGATATTCCACAGGGTCGAATTTTCTCGATGCCTACCGTCAATCCAAACAGGTAACGGACTGCCACAACTTCTGTCGCGTGGACAATGTGTCAGCAGTTTGCCAAAGGACGATGTATACCCCAGCGTGTCGTTGAAGTAAAAGTCACATTCCTCGAACACACTGGCAAAACAGCCTTTATGTCTTACACCAATATTTTGGGATATAAATTCGCGATAATTTCCTGCTGTACATGGATCGTCTATAGCCAAAACGTATCCAAAAAAACAAAAAATAAATACGTCGTGAATACAATTATTAAATATAT
>NC_068360.1:66018852-66208792 GCF_020536995.1 Dreissena polymorpha
ATCGTATTGAGCGTCGAGAGAATGTCGTGCGTCGAGAGAATGTCGTGTGTCGACAGGCGACATTCTCGCGATACATCATATTGAATGTCGCGCGTCGTATCGTGCGTCGAGAGAATGTCGAGTGTCGCGCTCGAAGGTCGACACACGACATTCTCGCGACATTCAAGCGACATTCTCTCGACGCTCAATACGACGCGCGACAATTCAGTCGACAGTCAAGATTTTCTGCGATTTGTTTTTTCTAAAACCCAGCGCAATATGCGACACTAAAATATTGATTGTCGCATGATTTTCGAGCGTCGTATTGAGCGTCGAGAGAATGTCGCTTGAATGTCGTGTGTCGACACTAAACTTGGCCCTATCCGGATTCCGTACTATTGCTTGATTTGATATCCTTTCAATCGAGTACATATCGTTTTTCCCTGTGGCTAATTATAGCAGACGACAAGGCAGTTTAAAAAAAGGCAAGTTGTGTCGATGATACAGTGAGACGTATTAGTGTTAATGTAAGTCGGATGTCTTGATGATGATGATGATGATGATAAAGATGATTATGATAAAGATGATGATGATGATGATGATGATGATGATGATGATGATGATGATGATGATGATGATGATGATGATGATGATGATGATGATGATGATGATGATGATGATGATGATGATGATGATGATGGTGATGATGTCGATGATTATGATGATGATGATTATCCTACTTTTCATGACAAATTGATAATGTATCAAATTAAAATAAGCAAAAATAATGCGGAGCTATTTTATCTGGATTAAAAGCGAGATAATAAAACTCACAGATAAAAGATATTGCTCCAAAGAAATGCTCAACACATGAAGAAAAAATATCACGCGTTATTAATACTTGTGATCTTATTCGATGTCGGAAGACACAATCATCCACAAAAATGCGATATACTTCGCACTTTTGCAATAGGCCTGCACTTTTACAATAGGCTTGCACTTTTACAATAGGCCAGTCATTAATTGTAGGCTCGACTTTTTTATCATGTCATCTTATTTGGTAAACAGCGTTATTAGTTACCAAACATGGCATTGATATAAACGGACCACTCATGTGATGAGCTAACACTTCCGAACATTGTTGATATAAATAAATACTGTAAATGAATCATTCCTTTAGAATGGAACACCCAAAAAAGAAAACTTTGTAATAGGTCTTTATTGATTTCTTAAGTATCAATGAAAAAATTATTTATGAGGCAAAACTGTCCCTTTTTAGCAAATTTATACAAAAAAAATCCGATAATGAAATAGAAAACCGTTGTTTTTTCCAATGCATCTATAAGAATATTACAAAATTAGGAACGTTTATCCTACGAGGTTCGTATAAATATCTACGAATGCACTAAGGCGGTACAAGACATGCACAATACAAAGAGTAAAAGAGTTAACGGTAGAATTTTTTCATAGAACAAACCTATTATAGTTGGTTATATTAACATGGATAATACGATACGACCAGTCTCGCCTCATGTCTTTATATCATGATCATATGAAGATTTTCTTTAAACTTATTTCGAATATTCACGACATTAATTAGTTCGTAACAGTGCGACATTTCATTTGCTCTTTAAATTCGACTTTGACTTTAGACCTATAGGTTGGATGTTGCAACTTACGTCACTTACTCACCATGCGTATCGATCACTCTCCACACCCTACTGAATAATGTATGCTATAAATAGTGGTGGTAGAGTTAAACTGGGATTCCATAATAATCATGTTCATAACCTATGTGGTATTTCAACAAATAAAACTCATCTGATGAAGATAGGTTCATACCGGCGGTTTACTTATATGTTATATATGTTATATGTTGGACTTTAATATAAATAAAATAATATATATTATATACATATATAAAAATCATGATGAAAAATATATATATTATATAAAATAATAAATTTTAATATTTGTGATACTTACTAGCGATTGTTTAACAGGAAAATCGTATTTCTGTCGTTTTTTCTTGATGATATTCAAAGAAACGGCACCATCCGCAAACGAGCTTTGGTAGTATGTATACATTTTATTTGTTCTTAGTATGCATATGTTATTGTATAACTGGCACCGAAAACAGCGTTTAATCGCGTGAATTATCATACCATCGTCGAATGCCTGGTTTAAAACGGAATGTTGTATAAATATAAGTCTGTTTTTATTTCGTTCACACCGTTACGTATCGGTATAAGAATATGTACTGTTCTATTTACTATAAGCTTTCTCATTTGGTGTGATTAATGACTCATTCTCTGTGGTATATTACTCTTATGATATTGTATTGTATTAATCGGGTTTGGCATTTAGATATTGTGGTATACCAATAAGAATAAGTAATTATGTAATATCCATTTTGTTTCAAAACATTTTCTGTATCATGTTTAGTTTAAAAAATATTAATTTCAAGTGAGTATTACCGTGCATATGAAGAATTGTTCTTTTTGTTATGCAACCTTTTTAAATTAATGAAGTTGTTTTACTCATAAAATGCTTTTCTTAAAATAACGAAAAGAAACCTAATAGAATGAAAAACAACAACGCGGAAACGTACATTTAAAACGATTTCTACGTGTTGCTACAGAAATATATTGAAAATCGTTTTACTTAGACTGCCTTCAAAAACAGAAATTATGTAACATTTTTCGTACACATGAAATATCAAACTATAGACATAATATTGCGGATGTTCACGTAATTAATATTGATAAGTTTCCTTGAAACTCAGAAAACACTCATCATTTACAAGAAATCGGGAAATATTTAAAGATCATCGCCTACTCACTGGAATCCTGGCTGAAATACTCTGTGTCATGTGGATACTGCTGAGTGGTGTGGGATTTGCTTTAGAGTCGTCAAAGAACAGGTATGGTATACCATAAGAAGCTGCGTAATAAGAAAGCTCATAGTAAACTTTAATTATAACCAAACAATGATATGTTTTTTTCCGAGACAACGACATATATTTCAGATATTCGAAATACCATAAGTTTGATAAACTATATGTATACACCTCTTATAGCGTCTCATACAAAAAAACACAATACAATTTTACTCAAACGAGTCAATTTTCATAACAAACAAAATGTTACTCTTAACAATCGATCAGTCGAAATCGATTAAGTCATATAGCGTTTGTAAGGCTAAATAATTAGGAACGTTCGATGTTTCGTTTAGTAAGTTGACGACACGTACACTTAAATGAATTATTCAATTAATTAAATATAAAAAGACTCGGCTTGGGCGCCTTGTTGATGGCTAATCATTTTTACTCGGATGTCTGGATTCGCGCCTTAGCAAGAGCAACGTTCTTTTCAATTTATTCCGCTCGTGAACATGTATGATTATAATAAACCATTCCGGTGATGTTTTTCGTCAATTTAAAACACCTTTGGCAAAGACACAAATTAAAAATATATAATAAACCTTACCTTTCAAACGGGCATTGGTTGGTAAAGATATTATACAGTAATAAAACAAAAACGTGCATTTACTAGTTTTGAAGACCACTCATTACTTTAGAAAAATCCACTTGGTCAATCACATTTTTAGGAGCTCTTAATATTTCGTCATAGTTGGCAGTCTGATAAGTTAACTGTCATTCAAAACCTATGATTATACACGCAAAAATAACAACGTTACAAATGTTAAAAAATACGTGTCTATTGATTCGTGCAATATCTGATGTATATACAGCGGTATGATAACATTTAAAATCGCGCTTTGTATTATGTACACAAACTTATGAATCGCATACTTCAATTGTGGATTTAGCTATTGTAGCGAGTTTAATTTAGATAGGTACGTTGAAATCCGCAGAATAAATACCTAAAGTAATATATAACTTGAATGCGCATTATATTAATAGGTACGTTGAAATCCGCAGAATAAATACCTATAGTAATATATAACTTGGATGCACATTATATTAATAGGTACGTTAACATTCGCAGAATAACTACCTATAGTTGTATATAACTTGAACCCACATCGCATTAGAAGTAAAACTATCTTATTGAGACTATTATTTTATACTGTGCAATAATATGTGCATCTCCGATGCACCTTACTGCCAATGATGTAATATAAACAAATATTTTGATATCTTTTTGCAGCCTCTTCTTAGATGTAAAGCGCTGCGGAATTGTGCATTTGCTAGAACTGCCGATATGTTTCAACATATGTGCCAACTGGCTGGAATATGTGGTAAATAATATTAATTCTTCTGACTTTCCTAAGACAGAATCCACTTCTTATGAAAGAATCGGAAGTAGTTCATTTTGGACAATGAATTTAAGCTCTAAACTTACTTCGCACATGACGTGCACGCTTATCTTTTTAAAAATATTTTTTTATGTTATCTCTGGAAATTATACTTTTTATGTAATAATTCAGTGTCGCCGTGTGCAATATGTTCATTTTATTATTTTATACCATAAAACGAATGCTAAATTACACATGGAAATATTCCCTTGTTTCGGAAGCAACACAAGCATGAAGTTATATTTTCGGATACTAGAGACTAAAGGTTATCAAAATGAATGCATAATACTTAATATGCAACCTGGTTGAAATTTAATTCAAACATTAACTACCCGTCCTATTTTTAAAACGGCAATTCCTGTTAATAAAGCAGTTCAATCATTCAAATCAATATGCATTCATGTTATGTTATTGTTTGATCAGAATAGTTAATCAGTATTGGTGTTATATCTTTTAGGAACTTGCTTAACTATTTAATAAAGCTGGTTCTAAGAACGTATATAACAGTCACCATGGCATAATGAACAATGATTAGTGTATAATATATTCTTGATTGAAAAGGCCAGTGATTACCTGTTGCATATAAATACGAATCGAACGGTGGATAAGTAAGGGTACGGTTAGTATAGTGAACAATAAAATAACGAATATTCGTGTATGGGCAATTAAAACAAATAAACGTGAAAAATAAAGTATTTGTTATTTATCGAATGGTCTATTATATAACTTTATATGTAACAGTAACACCCTTTTAACGAAATATGTTAGATATTTAAACAATCCAGCACGGCGATGTTGAATAATTAACAGGCTGATGTAAAAAGGTGTTACAGGTGTTGAATATAATGTTCATATTTCACATCGCATAATTTCACGATGAATAAAACCCGGGTTTCTTATACGCATATTGATTTCTGGCATGTTTCTAAATTTATATCGTTTAATATTCTACTCCGGGACTCGTATGTACATGTACAAACTATATGGCAGCGTGCCTATACATTTTAACTTATTTTCATACCATTTATTAATTCTTGCACGATAAACAAGGCAGTTTCGGTTCCGACCATTAGTTTGTGGATATCATCATTATAAGCCTTTTCTGCAAAAAGGGCAATTTGCGAATTATCGTATCATCCGACGAGGTTGTTTATTTGTTGTTGTTGTTTTGTGTGTGCGTGTTTAAATACTTTAATATTCTGTGTAAAACTAACTTACGTGTCATTCAAAATATATTTCATTATACGATCGAATGGAAGCTGTAAAACTCACAGGTTTTAATCAGGTGATCGTAAGGCCAAATTGTATGCCCTGTCGGTTGTTATGCATGTTCAACTTTAGGATATTTATCCCTTCAAATGTTACATATATAGTTTACATTGCGTATCGTAATTTAGATTGATAACATAGATGTATTTTATCTACTTTTTCTGTTTACAGTATTTGATTCATTTGATATGGTAGGTAATGGTGATCATCTTAACGAAACTTACCTTCAATTTTATGTGTGTTGAAGGCATAGTACTCTTGTACCATACATTTTACCCTACTATGTTAAATAATCATTTTATTTCGTTTATAGTAAGATATAATAGATCACGTGTGTTGTGTTTAAGATATACCTTAATCGCACATGAATAAGTTTTAGTTATTTCAAGAAATGCCGTCGTTATTTTTCATTTGTAATAGACACACAAACATAGGATAAAAAGTCGAACATGTTTTTAAAATGAACACGTATCTCGGTATGACCCAAAATCTACTGTGCAAAAGTAAGTTACGGTAAATAAAAAAAACATATGAAAGAACGGGAAAATAGACTCGTTTAATTACACAAGCAATACAATTTAACATATTCATTTACTTTAAATATTTAATAGATTATTAGTAAACTACATGTTTTTATTAATAAAATTCGAAGTCGTATGTTCCGTTTCGATGGCAAATAGCAATAATATACGCAATGGATATCTAACGTTAAAAGTAAATGGCTACAGTGTGGGGGTATCACGAATAATATCGTTTGGTAGTCGCCGACCCATTTTATAATTGAACTTTTGGGATTCCAAAGATACATATAACCTTATCGTATTCAAACGTCCTTTGAAATTCCTGAATGTACTAACCCCGTTGTTTGACAGTCTTAAAGGTTGTTTCTTCTATTTAATGTTCTTAATCTCGTGTTTTCTTCTATTTAATGTTCGTAATATCGTGTTTTCTTCTATTTAATGTTCTTAATCTCGTGTAATTTTAGCTCACATGAAACACGAATACATGAATACATTTCTGTCAATATGTGAGACCAAAGCTCTAATTTAAAATTGTCTGGTCACATTCTGGGAATAGCACACTGTTATGTTAATGCGTTTCATACTTTATATTTTCAGCTCAATCAGATTGTGGAATTTCACATACAGTTGACGAAATTTATATCTGATGGAAGGTCATTTAATTTGGAAAGTCATTCTCGTCTTTTTAACTTGCAAAAAATGATAGCGATTGGAATAGTAAGTAATGTTATTTTATTGTTTACATCAAAACCATTTATATTTGTATACATATTATATATTACATTTTACTTGTGTTATGTTAGTATATAGTAAAACGACAGTGGTATATAACATATTTACTACAATTTCTTATTGAACACAAACATAAATCTCTTCTTTAATTGGGCCAATGAAATTAAGGACTTACTAAGCAAAAATGGATTGCAGTACATTTGGATGAACCAGCATGTCTCAAACCCACTCAAATTTATAAATGAATTTAGAGAACGGGCTAAGTCCCAATACTTACAGAACTGGTGGAGTATAGTACATACATCTCCCAAATTGGAACTTTACAAACATACTAAGTCCCAATACGAACATGAAGCATACCTAGACATCCTATCTGTGCGCAAATTTAGGCGCAGTTTTGCACAACTTCGTTCCGGAACTCTTCCGATAGAAATTGAAACTGGCAGATATCGCGGTATAACTAGAGAACAACGGTTTTGCCCAATTTGCAATACTGGTGAAGTAGAAAACGAATTACATTTCATATTAAAGTGCCCTGTATTGCATGAAATCCGAAAAACATATATACAACGTAAATTTTTCATAAACCCAAGTATACTCAAATTGTGCATACTGTTGTCAAGTAAAAATGAACAGACAATAAAACAAACTGCTTTTTACATTGTTAACGCACTTGAAACGCGAACATTAATTCTTGAGCTTTAATATAACCTTGGAATGTGGGTTTCCACAAGACTTGGCTCTGTGTTAAATAATTGTAAAAGTTTACTTACGTTTAAAATGTAGTTCCTACCGACAAAGCCCTATATTTTGTTTCGATAGGGCCTACTACTCGGTATACCATTTGTGTCAATTTATTATAGGCCTTACCCATATAACCTAAATTCCGCTATACATTTTTAGAATACTACTCGAAAATCTCTTCTATTTGGGTAGGTTATATGCAGGGACTATAACGTTGTATATTTACTTTATAACATGTACATATTTCTATGCATGATATATATAATTATATATATATATATATATATATATATATATATATATATATATATATATGTATATGTATGTATATGTATATGGTTGTGAATGTATGTGTATATCTATATATAATATACATTTCCGCTCTACTAAATGCAAATGTTGTACAATCTTTTAGCATGTTATCGTAAGATTCGTTTACCACTCGATTATATGCTTACATGTTATGCGAATCAATTGTGCACACACCATTGTTTTGCATGGATTGTAATATATATGTGTCAGGGGCCGGAGGCCTATATCACAAATTAACAAACTTGAATACTATAAAAATATGTATTCAACAATTATGTGTCTTGCTTAATGCCCAAATTGTGTCAATTACGTTTATGTCGTCAGAAATATACAAGGTTAAGCTTAGCTTTCAACTATATTCGTAGATTTCTTGTAATGGTTATGTCCCCACCTTTAATAATAAATTAAACATGAGCATTCTGTATGAATATTAGTTTATTAATTGCTTTACACCAGCATGTTTTTGCATTTTTAACATGCGCTTTACAGCTATAAACATTTATATATATTTCTTAATCTGCAACAATCAGTCTCTCTGTAATTAGTCGCTGCTATTTTGCAGAGTTTAAAAGCACGGGTGTTCTCAATCCTACATTCACGCTTTCACGTTGAAAGGTCACATGATAAACTGCAGTGTGACAATTGTTCTAGTTGTACGTGCGCGAAGGAAGGATTTGAAATAAAGAACGTAAGTATGTTATTTATTTTCAATTCAACTTAAAAAAGATTAATTATTTGCGTTCCTAAAATTTTCTACTCCGATTCTAACATTGTGTCGATATTATTTCAATGGATGCGCTGCAATATTATTATTGCTGTATTTTTCTGAAATCTGTAAATATCTGCGGCGTGTTTGCTTTATATTTTTGACACATGTCCACATTTCTGAAACTGATTAATAACAACCGTAGGTTTCAAAAAAAAAATATAATAATAGGTATTTAAGTCATAAGATAATCAACGAACATATAACACATAACTTTAACTGTAATATATGAATACAGCAATCGCTAAAATTCCTCTAGAAGAGGGGACATATACCCACTTCTTTCTCCAACCAATCTTTTTTATATTCAAGCGTTTTTTCAAGCGTTTGGCTAGGCCCGGTGTGCTCATTTTGTATCCCACCCCGGCCACATTTCTTTTGCAAGGATGGACTAAAAAAATCGTGAATACAGCTTGATGATAAGGTTCCAAACACATGATTTATGGGGATGCTATGTTATTGTCCTTATAATTGTCATTTCGATTCAATAATATTTTATTATAGCTTAGTAGCTTAAAAATGATTACATCAAATACTTTTTTGTTGTTTTGTTGTTTTCAATAGAACTGAATAGTTATTTTAATGATTTGTTATCTTAATAAAATGTGATTGTTTTTGTAGCAATCTTTTTGCCTAACCTCGGACACTAAACAGACTACGCACGAAGATCCATCTGATATTCATGACAACGATGGAGAGCTGTATCAATTAATTGTACGCCACGCATCTCCATGGACGTCACAAGCTATAGAGTTGTGTAATGCTTCATTATCGAAAGCATTTGAAGTTATATACACGTCGCTTAGAACAATTAAACGACTGTCAAATAAAAGGGCTTTTGTAAAGTTGATTGGAACAAAACGGGAACGCTTCAAATCGCATTCAAATTCAAAAAAGAAAAACATATGTGGCCCGGTTCGACCAATAACAAACCGGAAACGAAGTTTTCGAACAGAACAATATTTAAATGATTATGAAAAGCGTGGATCCAATGAGATATGCATCGGAAGGACTAAAAGATTTCACAGAAAGTCAATATGGTCAAACGTTAGCAATATTTCAACGGCAATCACAATATTTTATAATTTGAGTCCAATATTTCGTATACATGAATTAACTGTGCATAAAGCCAATCAACAACAAAAGTCAACTTTACGCTATCTTGGTAACGCAACAGTGTTGAAAACAACAACAATTGCAAACACGCGTTTCAAAACAAAACGTGTAGTGTTTTCGCAGACATATTTTTATGTGTTAACAATTTTACGGTTTATTTGTGCATACGATCGTCTCGTCTTGCCAAGCATAACAGATCTACATTTGTACATATATCTTTTTTGCAGGCTTGTATATTTTGTCTTTCTGCATTCTGCGTGTTTGTGTCACATAAGCAAGCAAACTGCGTGATAAATGGCAGTGTATGTGATTTGGTTATTCCCGGAAGGTTTTCAGTTGAGGCATCGAGTCAAAGTGCAATTAAACCATTGTATCCATGCCATGAAAATAAACGAAGCTCCTTTACCAAGAAATCAGCTGCCTGTAAACCACTCTCTCAAGACGCTGATAAAATAGATGCTGACGATAAGTTTGAAGAAACACATGGGATTTTTAAGAAAGATATTCTTGCTAGTTTACGTAGAAATGTCTGGTTACCAACCACCGATTTCATTGATGGATTCTCAACATCATTATGGTTGTCTCCTGCATTAAGCCCAGTGATAAACATCATTAACCGACTGGCTGAAGGAAGAAGCGTGCATCCCAAGGAGAGTATGCGTCACGAACTTTTGCGCCTGTGTACATTTAGAACTTACCCAACGCACGGGAAACCGTCGTGTCTAAGGCTTGCTAAGGCCGGTTTCTATTACGCTAGTCAAGGTGATGAGGTCATCTGCTATTGCTGTGCCAAACGTATCAGTAACTGGAACGAAAGGGACGACCCGTTGCGCGCTCACGGACTTGTGTCCCCTAGCTGCCCTTTCTTGGTACGCAATTCAGAGGTCAATGAACCAGTCACAAACGACAGAAACGAGAGTTCCAATTCACGGCTGAACCGATTACTTCACTCACTAGATGATTTGGATGACCAGACGGAAACGAGACGACCACATAATGGCCCTGAAGCTAGCGCGGAAGTTGCACCATTGTCCACGAAACCACGATCTAACACTAAAGAGCCTGCAAGTAATCCCCAAAATGGTGCCTGTGGGTACGCGGACGACACTACCACGGGCCGATCCACGCGCGAGTTGCCTGTTACTGCTAGTCAGACGGCTGGAATATCTAAGTTTACTAGTTTACCAGTCCAACGAGCAAGAAGTTCCATCGCTATGGGCAGTTTTGCATATAGCAGTGCGGCCGAAGCACCAGTAACTGGGCCGAACACTAGACTTGAAAACGCGGCGCCCCCGCAAGAAGCAGAATCAATAGTACAGGATGCCTCAAGTAAGTCCTTTTTTAAATTAACATCTCACCCACAATGTATAAGATTATATAATTACTCACTTAAACATTTTTTGGTACTAAAATATTTTCAACTTACAATAAAAACGCTAATATTGTGATTTATATCACATCTTTTAGACAGGCGCGCAGACGATATCCGAGAAAAACTGCTTAGCGAAAACCGCGCCTTAAAAGCTCAGTCAAAATGTCTGCGATGTCGTAGAAACGGCGTGTGTATCGCGTTCCTGCCGTGCGGTCACCTGGTTTCCTGTGATGCGTGCAGCACCGACCCCAGCGCCCGGAAGTGCTTCTCGTGCGACGCAGTGGTGAAAGCCAGGATCAAGGCGTTCATTGCTTGATTTGTTCACATATGTTTAATATCAAAACAAAAAGTAGACAAATCTCACGCGATACCAGTCACCATTTAAGAGGAAGTATTGACCAGTAGATTTTAAAATCTAAGTTAGTAAAACATTCAATTTCCGAACTCTGATGAACGTCAAACGCTTACCTATTTATCTTTTTCTTAAACTTCATTCAAAACCATGCCATTAGCTAGTTTAGTTAACTTGATCTATTTCGCTTTTCAAATATATACTTAGTTTCGACAAGTGTAATTTTAAATACATGAGTTAACCCGCTGGTCCAAATATTTCGAACAAATTACCCTAATCTAAAATCAGAACTGAACAAAATAAACAATTTGTGCTTGTTTTTATACTTTAGTTGGATTTTAAGATTAGGCATTAATATCTACGAGATAACACATTGAACGAGTACAATGAACTCATCGGGAAAATAAATGTTTTGCATTTCAAAAATACAATTTATTCTTATTTTTTGGAATCTATGATCGATTAAATAGTATAGAGATAATAGTACGTACAGTTGTACTTTCTTTCAAAATGTGTATAAGTAGCTGATAAATGGCGTATCTTGTAACGATGTGTTTTTAAAATATATGTTACAAAGCCCATATATTTTTACTGCAAATTTTAAGCAAATGGCATACATTTGTTGGTACAGCGAAGCAAACCTTACACGAATTGGAATTTGACAATATGGTTATATCTCGCGGTACAAATAAACAAGTTGCGATATATCGGTCTGTGAATTAGTGAAATTCTTACTCTCGTACTAGTCTTCATTTAAGTCGATTGTTGTATAAAGCACAGTTGTGTGTTATTATAAATATATAAAAAGTATTAACTATCCCTTTATCTATGTGTGTACACTCAAATCGTTTACGGTCACGGCTCGTAACTTATGACACGTATAAAGTATTTCATAATTCTCTATCTCAGTTGTATATGTTCGTATGTCATTGTTAGTTTAAATAACATCATTGTTTCTAATACATAAATAATGTCGCTTGGGATGAAACCTGTTTAAAACAAATGTCAGTAGTTTGTGTAATATTTAGTTGATATAGAATATGAAATTACTGTACATGTTTATGTCTTTAAAGGCATCATCAATTTGATACTAGCGCGTTCACTGCAAGGTCATTTGGGCCTTGCAGCAAAGCAGGTCTGCGAGACAGACTGGTTACTTTTCTAAGTGGAAGCAACTGTTGACGAAAATGCAAATCTAGAAAAACCGTTAGCTTTGTTGTTATCACAAATGTCTTATATTACAGCCTACAGTACCGGTAATTACTTTACTTATGTACTTATTGTCAGTGATGTTTTGATTGCTGTATCGATATTTATTTTTATTTTTTGCTGATTCTATATAAAACGTGTATTAAAATCGTTTGTTAATCCATTCGTATGCGAATAGTGTTCTAATGTTTTGCAATAAATGAGTCTTTCATTTTTGAAGGTTTACTAAAATGGTTGAAATCGGCATTAATGGCGTTATACGTTAAAAATATTGTTTATGTCTTTTACTATTTGTTTGTATTATTGTGCTATCATTTATTAAAGAAATATACTTGCAATACGATGTTATTACGACACAGGTCTTTGTATTACTTTTATGGCATAATATATGATATGTACACATATTATTGCATAAAGTCTATCTATAATGCCCTCTTGCGGGATGCAGAAACTTGGCAAAAGTAGGGCTTGAACTGGAGAAATCATGTATTAACAAGGCGATTCACGTGCCGTTCAAGCCCTGTTATGTGGTTTTCATATCCATAAACTGGTCTACGCGCAGTTACTTCCCTTTTTTCATTGGATTCAGGAAGTTATTATGGACTTTGTTAATAACTCCAGCCTTCGACGACTTTCCATGCATAAATGGGGAACTGAATAAGTACCTGTTTCCTCATGTATGCAGGGATCATAAAGGCAATGGATATTTCAATCCACTTTTCAAATTATACCATCTGCACTCTCTTGACAACAGCTTTATTTATTGGCAACGTCAATGGAGTTAAGGTTATTTACTCAACACTTTCAAAAGACTATGCTGAAAATGTAAGTGTTTATTTACTTTCAACGTTCCTGCTGTATGCTTGAACTACTTCAGTGACAATATGTTGGCTGTATTATTTTTTAGAAAATTTAGTTAGAACGAAATATAACCGTCACGACCAGTAAATTCTAAAATAATTCCTCATTTCTTACTTTGCGCGGCTGCATTTCAACTTTGCATGAATCCACTGTTTAAACACATTTGAAATCGAAAACTGCCTATCCGAAGGTAAAGTCCCGTCATTTCTGATGATGCCCGAGTGAGGCATATGTAAAACACAACCTTGAACTGTATGACGTCATATGAAATGATCGAAATATTATGTCGATGTCGAATGAACACGACATATGGTTTTCAATGTTATTTTAATTTATTTTGGTATGTGATTTGTTTATGCAATAGTAGCAAAAATACACATTTTCTCGGACATGCGCACTCGGGCAGGAACGGATTTTTTGAGCGCCCGCAGATGATCATAATCGAAAAAGTGCGCCATTTTCAGCACTATTAGTCTTTCAATAAATACTTATAATAATATTGAAATTCAAGATTGACTCCCATAGAGGGAATAATAATAACTTTGGTTATCATAAGTAAAACATAATAAAATGGATGATTGCTATTCCCAAATCTCTCATTAAATTATGGTGATGATTTGTATTACCTTCCGCAGAGCGATTAGTTGACGTTTGGACTTAACTCATAGGGGTTGGATTTTGGCATCCAACATGACATCCATACGCCTGTTTTTTTTTTTCGATCACGTTGGATAAAGTTATGTTATGGACAAGAGTTCATATAATTTATACCTTTAATTTATAATATTTTCCTTTTTCCTTGAATTCTGGCTGTGCACTTTGGATATACAATTATAGGTTAAATTTAATATTTAGATTCATGTTAATATGTGAAAGACAGCTATTTTCGTTTAAGCTCCAGTAAATGTGAAAATGCTCAATTAAAGAATTATAAATTAAAACTCTCGTTGAAATGACGATTAAACATGATTTCAGTCGGTAAGGCTTCACAATTAGAAAATATTTGAACACGGTTTACTAATACATGTATATGTACTTCAAGTTACACTGTAAATAAACATGGTTTAGGTTTAAATACAAGTATGGTGATCTTAACAAGAAACATTATTTCTATGAAAAAATTGAACTTATCACCGTCGCAGGCTGGATGCCAATTTGAGTATCGTATCTCCAGCAAAAAATGCACCATTTTATTTTGAAATATATTATTTGTTCAACAATTTACAAGCTACGCCAATCCTTAACAATTTGTATTCAGACGTAGATTTTAGACAATCTACAAATTGTAATCGTTTACTGGAACATAAAGACGGAAGAATATCAAATAATTCCTGAAGCTTTTTTAAAATGTCAACAAACAGGTTGAAAAAGTTGTGAGTGATCAAGGCGAGTTTGGTAGAATCATCAAACCAGGTACTGCGGCAAAAGTTGAGCAATACGAACAGCGGCAATCAGTAGGTATTAATGTTAGGAATAATTTAATGGATCATACTCGCAAAACGATAAAAAAAAACAGTATGGTGTATGTATCTACCATAAAATAATTGATTAGCATAAGGTGTTTATTCTGATGTTGCATTTTGAAGAAAAAAACATTAATCACTTTAAACGTGAACAAAAAACAACGAAGTTGGGTTAAAGCATTAAACTACGAAATACTATGGAAAACCGTGTTAATATCAAGACAGAAAAACTCTAGAAA
This sequence comes from Dreissena polymorpha, assembly GCF_020536995.1. NCBI lineage: Eukaryota > Metazoa > Mollusca > Bivalvia > Myida > Dreissenidae > Dreissena > Dreissena polymorpha. Next base: position 66,034,108 of record NC_068360.1, read on the forward strand.
CTATGTTAGTGGAGAAATTCTTGTTCTTGTAACTGACCACCAACCATAAAGATACAGTGATCAATACTGGGACCACCGCCTTGGAACGGTAAATGCATAGCAGTTGGGGGGTTTAAACCGGTTCGAGAGCTCACTTTAACAGAACTATTGCCTAAATTGATAAATCACCAAATGGATTGTGTTTCTTAATAATATAAACATTTCATTTGGACTTTTTAAAATGCATTTCTTACTGTATTTGTATTGCTTCTTACTGCGATATTGCCACGTACAATATGTATCTTAATAACAAAGTTCATTTTAGACATAATACACAATGAAAAAAGTGTATCATAATCTGCCATCAACTAATAAGATTGTTTAAAGGAAACGTTGTTTATGTAAAACGAGATTGCGGCTCAATGTATTTAATGCATTTAAGAACATTGTGCGACGAAGGGAAGCAATGTGAAAATGACTACAATTATTTTTAGACTTTTTTTTGTGCGCTACGTGTTATTTGAAGAGGGTAGAATTTTATCTTTCCTGTTATTTTTAAAGTAGGGCGCAGTTTCCGAATATACATTTTGAAATGGATAGTTGACCATAGAAAGTCAAGAAGTCTACTAATGGTAAAACCTCGCCAGATGTAAGTAGTGCACATCAACGATAAACGCGGACTGCAAATGTAGATAGTTAAGAAAGCTTTCAAATCCGAAAATCGCGTCGCTCGCTGTTGATGATACATACGTATCTTTACCCCCACCACCAACGAACCGAAATAGCAATACAATAAAACATGTGCAAATAACTAACAAAACATTTCAGCGCTGTGATAACGCCAGTAACGATCAATTATTAAATAAAAGGGCGATTAGCTTGTAAATAAACATTATGAGAGCCGCTTGAGGTTACGCATGCGAAATTAATTTCCTTCTATATGACATATAAAATAGTTGAAGTTCGATATCAATTTTTACCATGACCAAGCGTTTCAGCACTATATCATCATACATCATTGGAAAGATAAATGCATAATATTTTGAAGAAAATACATGTCATCAAATTCTATGTGTTGTAACTCAAAATATTTACCTTAGAAAAGGCACACCAGTTTTGACACATGTGGAGGCGACCATTTTGGACTCAAATAGTATGAACTACTTTCAAAGCCGGGAACCATCAACAGAAAACGAAGAGCACAAACATGGTTATTTTTCTTATTGCTTACAAATATATCTTCAAATTGATACCAAATTGATACCAAAGTGATACCAAAACGTACCTTTTGCAATGTATTTTACAAATCCTAGGCAGCATGCACTGAACAATGTGTGCTAAGTATCAAGTTGACTGCATGTAATCCTGCAAACAGGAGTTTCGGTTTGGGTTATGTGACCTTTAAGAGAAACCAAACCCTTTAAATTTGAATTAAAAGCACTTTTCCCACAGGTATAATCTGTTTTGAGAAAGATCACAAAGTTCCGGTACAATGACACATAGATTTATTCATAAAAGTTGCCGTTGAAAGCGTCATGCGTAACAGCATTTCGCATCAAGAATTAAGGTAGAAAAGCCAAACTTGTTTACATCATACATGCAGCACTTATCAGGAAACCGAAATTCGACAAAGCCATCCGAAAAGACTGATCCCAAATGTGCACGAGTTTAGAAAACCCCATTAATACCTCGGTAAAAAACAACGCTGGTCCATTATACCAACCAATCATAGCTTAATTTAAATAATAACGGTTAATACGGTGACTTTGAAAGGATTATAAATGAGTCAGCTTTACTTGTACCAGCAAATTAGTTGGTGTTTCCAGAAGGTTGCTTTTCCGGGCTACACATATTAGTTAAACAAGTTAAGTTAACATTTCCGGGTTATGATACCGAAACTAATATTTAAAATTTGTATATAAACGAAATTAAAATAGCGTAGGCCTATGGAGTTGTATTTCTTGTCATGGGATCCCACGAATACTATTTATAGGCCCTGCTTATTTATGTCTAATCTAGGGTTTTCTAGATGAATCAGAAAATTCCATAGCGGTAAATATAAGGTCGACCTGTCGAAAGCAAATCGCATATTCGTGCGAAATTAAGGTTTAACTAGTTTCTAAACGAAAACTTGATTATTTGTGTTCAGTTCAGCATTTATTTATTCTGATACACGAACGAGAGTATTGTTAACATCCAATATTCTAGGAATTAAATCAAAGTGTAATATATGTAAACGTATCGTAGAAGACTTTAGCATGTTACATTCATGTATTTTCTTTATTCAAAACTGATGTTTTCTCCATATTTATTTGAAAAATTGTATGTATAACACTATTTATAATGATTATCGTGTGATAACACTATTCAATCGTAAATTAAATGTAATTGTATAATTACAGTCTAGAGGTGCTTCCTAAGATATCGTTAGGTATATTAAGTATTTTTGTTCTATGTATGTATTATGTATAATTTTTTCTTACAACAATTATAATTATTATAGTATAGTAGATCGACGACTTGTGATATGCGAATATAATGTGCTATCAATTGACATGTATCTTATGTTCTGAAGTTTTAATAAGGACATTTATTCTGAAATCACAATCCATTAGAGCGTATATAAAAAAAAATTTGGGCGGCGATGACCCCAGTTGTCAGCCAAGTAAATGGCATCATCAATCGCCTTGCAGAAGGAAGCAGGGTGCAACCCAAAGAGAGTATGCGTCATGAATCGTTACGTCTATGCACGTTCCGTACTTACCCAACTTATGGGAAACCATCATGTATAAAACTAGCCAAGGCTGGGTTTTATTATGCCAGTCAAAGCGATGAGGTCATATGCTATTGCTGCGCCAAACGCATCAGTAACTGGAACGAAAAGGACGATCCTATGCGCGCTCACAGACTGGTATCACCTAGCTGTCCTTTCTTGATACGAAATTCCGACATCAACGAACCAGTCACAAACGATAGCATCGAAAGTTCCAATCCACGACTGAACCGGATACTGCATTCGCTGGATGCATCAGACGAGCAATCCGATAGAGAGGAAAGAAATAGTGACCCAGCAGCAAGTGAAGAAGTTTCTCCGTTATGTACGTCTAGTTTAAACGCAACTGAGAATGGTGCAAGTGGACACACGGCTGAATTTACAGCATGTCAATCCACGCAACATGCATCTCTTATATCTAGCTTACCTGTTCACAAACACAGAAGTTCAGTCGCTGATGGAAGTTCCGAAGATAACATTTCGACCGAGGCGCAAGTTTTTGCACCGAATGCTGCACGAAAAAAATCTCCGCTGGTTAAAGGGAAAGAATTACATGCGCGTGTTGCCTCCGGTAAAAATTCCTTTTTACTTACAGTTGTATCTATAAAAATCTTGTTCACGTGCATTTTTTGGTAAAAAAATCTAGAAATTCCTATTTAAAATAGTACAATAATGGGCTAAAAATGCTAAAGCATAATTTGCAATCGTTACAAATACGAACAAAAATAACATGAACCATGTCATATTACCGACTTGAACCGACGATGCATAACTGCTGCATAAAAAATCACATTATTTTCTCACCTCGGACACTGTTCTGCTATTTTATATTAGAATTGCAATGTAAGCACGTTTATGTTTAATTAATTAGGTTACTAATGTTCATCTTTCCAGCCAAGCGTGCAGACGAAACCCGAGAAAAGCTCCTCAGTGAAAACCGCGCCTTAAAAGCGCAGTGGAAATGTCTGCGGTGTCATAGAAACGACGTGTGCACCGCGTTCCTGCCGTGCGGTCACCTGGTTTCCTGTGAGGCGTGCAGCACCGACCCTAGTGCCAGGAAGTGCTTCTCGTGCGACGCGGTGGTGAAAGCCAGAATCAAGGCGTTCATTTCATGAAGACCATCTGATAATGTTACATTTATAACTGTGACCGCATGTCCTGTTCCACGCTGAAACATCAGTATTTATAGGAATTTATTTCATATTGAATTACACCACAAAGTAAAATGGTAGTGTGGCAGATCTTCAAACTTGAAACTTTTTTGGCGAAAAAAAGAAAGAAAAAAAGACTAATATGTTTTGCTTTTATATATATTTATAGAAGAAATGCCAAAATTCCTGATTCGTTTGTTGAAAAACAAAAACTAATGCATTTTAATAAGCTAAAACATTTGCAATACCACCGTTGACTCTGTAATATTCTTAATTAACATCATGTATGATTTTTTATATTAAGAACAAGGTATTTAGGTTGTGACCGCTTAGTGGCCTGGTTTAGAGGTCTTCTGATTTTGCAAACCGAGACGGGTTTTTTTTGCGAGCATGTTTTGCCATTGTAAACGATGCTGTGATAAACACGTGTTCATATTGTATATTTTAATGCCATGTATATTCAATTTTTTGTAAGATATTCGAAGGATTTTCCCTTCACCTTTTTATTTACAAACGATGCGGCATTCAGAGCCCTGTTTACACAGTATGGTTTTTCGTTATCGTGTGTTAATGGTCTTATACATACCTTTTACATGAAATGCATGATTCGTATGTTTTTAAAACATTTACATTTAATTTACGATAAAATATGTTTACAAAGATTCCCGTTTTCAATTTCCTTTTACATGTTTATACTGAAGCTGGTCCCTGGTGTAAAAGAACTTCACTGCTATTTCGGTCCGTATATACACCGTCTTTTCCTTTTTCGTTTTTTGAATTCGACATAACGAAAAACAAGAATCTACGTATTTTAGTTCATATTCCAATTTTCTTATAACCAGTATAAGGCGCTGTCAGTCGCAATAACACGTTGTCAACGAGTATAAGGCGCATTCAGTCGCTATAACACGTTGTCAACCAGTATAAGGCGTTGTCAGTCGATATAACACGTTGTCAACCAGTATAAGGCGTTGTCAGTCGCTATAACACGTTGTCAACCAGTATAAGGCGCTGTCAGTCGCTATAACACGTTGTCAACCAGTATAAGGCGCTGTCAGTCGCTTTAATACGTTGTCAACCAGTATAAGGCGCTGTCAGTCTTTATGACACATTGTCAATCAGTATAAGGCGTTGTCAGTCGCTATAACACGTTGTCAACCAGTATAAGGCGTTGTCAGTCGCTATAACACGTTGTCAACCAGTATAAGGCGCTGTCAGTCGCTATAACACGTTGTAAACCATTATAAGGCGTTGTCAGTCGCTATAACACGTTGTCAACCAGTATAAGGCGCTGTCAGTCTTTATAACACGTTGTCAATAAAAAAATATTCAGCAATTAAGATGTTATCAATAAGGGCACATTGTGATCCAGCATACTGTACCAATAGAGGATGGAAAACAGCGGATGCTCATGAAAGGGCAGGACGGCCTTTGGGTAGGGCAGTGTGGCGCTAAATTGCTTTGAAAGGGGGCAGTGTCGCGCTACAAAAACTGGCATGGCACCGCGCCACGGTATAACGGCATGGATAAACACTGTACTGATGTCTGCTGCCAAGTGTCATGATTCATGGGCAGTCAGATGAGTTGTTGAGATATTTAGAATTAATCAATTGCAATCTAAAAAAATAAACACAATAAACGTTGTCATGTAGTAGTGAATTTGGTTTTATTTAAAAAATAAAAACAGTTATCTCCAAGTTTGAATTTGAATTTGTAGTTAAGTCAAATACATTTTCCTCCCAAATACATGAGTTCCTTCGTTTTTCGGTGTACTAATAACAAAACAAAACACAAAACTTATTTCTCTCTTCATAGATCTATTTCGTTTCAATTTTAATAATACAAAAATCAAAATATGAAAATGGAAACACAGTGCCTGCTTTCATTTGCCGTTCTTGAATAGAAAACGGAAAGCGAGGGGCGCTCCGCTGTTGATTGGGGAGATAAATCAATCGTGATTGATCTTTTTGCGCAATTTTCTCCCTTAGTTCTTATTATTTGAATTCATAAATAAAGAAAATTATAAAAGAAAATTATTGAGTCTTGGTACAGCTATTGTTGGCTGCTCTAATGGGAAAATGAATAGATCTAGTTACATTACAATATGATACAAATGTAAATGTCTGCTTTTGTTTGATATCATTGGATTTGAGTAGATGTACAAGATAAGTATTGATGCAAAGCATCAAAGGGCGTCGGGAATTTCAGTGTAAAAGCCACTCAATGAATGTACATGAAACGATTTTTTTCTACTGTAAATATTTATATATTGGCCGATTATTTTAAACAAAATAGAAAAAGATACTGGTATAACCATTATCTATGATTGTGTGTTATAACCCCCAAATAACCATTATCTATGATGCTGTGTTATAACCCCCAAATAACCATTATCTATGCTTTTGTGTTGTAACCCCAAATATTTCATAGTTAATTATATTTACATTGGTTTCCTTTTTTTACTGGCATCGTGTGCAGTTTTCATTAATGGAACAGAACTGTGTAGGCTTTAAAAAATCTGCTTCATCTTGTAAGCGTAATTTCATATTTACCTCATCTTCAAGGGGAAATGATTCTGAACTTATTCTTACGTTACGATAGGGGTTGAGTACTCACTCATTGATATGAAAACACTGTAAAAGTTTTAATGTGTTTACGACCCCCCCCCCCCTCTCACACGTATATTTCATGGGCATAATAAAAACAAAAAATGGTTACAATAAAACAGCATATTTATTTAAACTAAAAGGTCTACATCAAAACAAAAAGTTAACATAAAACACAAATAAAATAATTTGATTCTACTGGGGCTCGAACTTTGGGCCTCTGACATGTGAAGCGAGCGTGATACAACTACACTACGGAACCGCTTGAAAAATCACCTTCTAACCAAGATATGTATAAGTTAATAATAGTCGGTTTAAATGTAAACCCGGAAGTTTAAACGCTGGATAGTGAGCGGGGTTAAAGTCCATACCAAAGGGTCCATACCAATGGCAAGATACGGGTCAGGCATGCGGCCTTCTATATGTGGTTCTTAAAAAAAAACTGTAGGAGGACTTGATAGTAATGAGACTGGGGTGCTGTGATGGTGCTCCTCATTGATAAGCGGCTGCTTCCTTTATCAAGACTCATTATTACAATTAATATAATATTTGTCGCGCTTCGCGCTCTATAGCGCCTTTATAAGTAACTAGGTGGTTGCTAGGATAGTGGATCAAAGAAGGTTTTAATGTGTTTACGAGCCCCCCCCCCCCCGCCCTCTCACACATATATTTCATGGGCATAATAAAAAAGTGGTTACAATAAAACAGCATATTTATTTAAACTCTACATCAAAACAAAAAGTCAACATACAACACAAATAAAATAATTTGATTCTTCTGGGGCTCGAACCTTGGACCTCTCACATGTGAAGCGAGCCTGTAACCACTACACTACGGAAACGCATGAAAAATCTCTTTCTAACTTAGATATTAAGGTAGTGAGAGCCTAATGGGTACTTTTCCATAAACACGCTTTGTTATTATTTCCACATAGTAAATTGTATATCACAACTAATTGCAAAATTTTAAAACTTTTTACCAGCCGGTTAACTTTTTATACTTGGTTGAATACACCTACCCCTTGACTCGGTTGGGCGTTTTCTATGGATTAACCCCAGGGTTGGCACCAATCGACCGCCCCCGGTTTTAACCGGCGGTTTTTATCGGTTAAAACCGCCCCGGTCAATTCGCCCGATGTGGTCATTACTGGTCAATACTGGTCGATGGAACTTTGCCCCCAATTTTGATTAATATTCCATGCCTAATAAAACAGTATTGATAATATCAATTAAAAAGACATGTTGCCAATAATATCTTAAGCTATTAATACCCACTATTTTATACCTGTTAATGCAATTTGTAGGCCAATCTCTCAAAAAATTTCAAATTAGTCAAAGTTGGTCAATTGGATATTTCTGGTTGATTGAACTTTTTTTCAATTCTAATGAATTATAAATTCTCAGATAATTCTGTGCTTGATTCAACAAGAACCTGTCAATTACTGGTTATGAGTTATTCCTCATGCCCCACTGCCCCCACAGTCTTCTTACAGTCTTCTCACCTCTACAGGTTGGGGCATCCAAAACTGATAATAGGGCCTTAAATGGCACCTTTTTGACACGACCCGTACTTGTCATGTATTCTTGCATAGATTTCTTTAAATACTTTTTAAACAAAATAGTCAAAAAATCTTTTATTTTCCATTGATATAAAAATAAAAAACATAATAAGAAATAATTATTAAAAGAAAAAATAATTGAAAAGAAGAGTCTAGAGTAGACCCACAATTGGAAAACATTTTTTATTGTCAAAATCAAGAACTTTGATTGCTTATTCATTTGAATACCTATTGAACTTTAAAATATGAAAGGAAAAAAACCTCTTAATACAGAAAGGAGACAAGTTAGAAGTAACTATTTAATTAATAGCAAGTAATCTCCTTTTGTGTGAGTGATATGAAATAGCTTAACCCTTTGCATGCTGGGAAATTTGTCGTCTGCTAAAATGTCGTCTGCAGAATTTCTAAAATTAGCATTTTCTTCTATTTTTTTCAAAGAATACTATCATAATAGCAAACAGTTTGGATCCTGATGAGACGCCACGTTCTGTGGCGTCTCATCTGGATCCAAACTGTTTGCAAAGGCCTTTAAAATTCGGTTCCCGCACGGAATGGGTTAAGGGCAGATTGTTTCATTGTCAATATGAGAGACATACCACTGCATGCATTATATTACCAATTAAGGCTTACGGGCCAAATTTATGACCCTAGAAAACACAAGAGTTCTGTTTGTCCATCTGCTTATCAAATAGATATATCAATAGATAAGTGGAATACCGTGGTAACTACAATAGTAATAATGCTTTAGTAACAGATGTGATACAATGAGATAAAGATATTGCCTCAGTCCTTATGTATTTGAGGCCGTTTCCATAAATAATAAAGAAGTAATTTTTACAGCTTTAAAGATTTTTTCTACAATAAATAACTTTAAAAAAAGTTAATCAATTACAGAATAATTATTGATTTAATATGAAAAAGCTCCTTTGTAATGTTTAAATGCTACAATTTTCATTCGACCATTATTGACCAGTAATGACCACTAATGACCAGTATTGACCGGTTTTAACCGGGTATTGACCGCCGGCCCGGTCAATACTCAATTGACCGGTCAATATGCCAACCCTGATTAACCCTATATCCAAAATATATAGTTTTTTGTAATGGGATATACATATATTTTGACAATGAACTTAATTAACGTACTCGACTTGATTGTGTTAGTAGATACAGAATTTAAAAAAAAGTGTCATTGAAAAAGAATTGTGCCTTTGATGTCCAATAATATATGCACTTATCTGGATAAAATGGCAAAAACGACAACAAATAGTTCAGTGACAAGAAACTTAAGTTACGTTTTATGTCACTTGTAGTGTAATGAAATGCATATATTGTACATATTTATTTAACACAACATAACTTCTACACCCTGAATGAATTTCAGGAAGTTTTACCGTACTTATCTCAATAAATTTTACTTTGAGAATGCCTACCCCAATTCATTTTCACGCAATGAATTTAAGTATTAATTTGGATATCACTTCTTTATGGGGGTTTTCTAGTTGCTTATTGAAAGCTACAGTTATAAACCATGACATGTGAAGAAATTTAGCTAACTTTGAATTAATATTGATATATTACACTACGGAACCGCTTGAAAAATCACCTTCTAACCAAGATATGTATAAGTTATTAATAGTCGGTTTAAATGTAAACCCGGAAGTTTAAACGCTGGATAGTGAGCGGGGTTAAAGGTCCATACCAAAGGGTCCATACCACTGGCAAGATACGGGTCAGGCATACGGCCTTCTATACGTGGTTCTTAAAAAAAAACCTGTAGGAGGACTTGATAGTAATGAGACTGTGGTGCTGTGATGGTGCTCCTCATTGATAAGCGGCTGCTTCCTTTATCAAGACTCATTATTACAATTAATATAATATTTGTCATGACCACTATGTATAATAATACATTAACAAGAGCACCGCATAACGGGTGCCACGCTCGGCTGCGAAAGCTTGTCAGATTTTTTTTAAGAGGTCACAGTAACCTTGACCTTTGAACTAGTGACCCAAAATGGGTGTGGCGTGTAGAACTCATTAAGGTGCATCTACATATGATGTTTCAAAGTTGTAGGTGGAAGTACTGTGATGTTAGAGGCAAAGTTAAAGTTTTATATTAGAGGTCACAGTGACCTTGACCTTTGACCTAGTGACCAAAAATGGGTGTAGTGTGTAGAACTCATCAAAGTGCATGTACATATGAAGTTACAAAATTGTAGGTGGAAGTACTATGATGTTAGAGGCAAAGTAAAAGTTTTATATTAGAGGTCACAGTGGCCTTGATCTTTGACCTAGTGACCCAAAAATGGGAGTGGCGTGTGTATAACACATCAAGGTGCATGTACATATGAAGTTGCAAAGTTGTAGGTGGAAGCACTGTGATGTTAGAGGTAAAGTTAAAGTTTTATATTAGAGGTCACAGTGACCTTGACCTTTAGCCTAGTGACCCAAAAATGGGTGTGGCATGTAGAATTCATCAAGGTGCATGTACTTTATAGCTGCAACGATTCACCAACAGCTCGATTCGATTCGATGACGATTTCGGACAGTCCGATGCCGATTGTTTCGATTCGATTCATCTTTCAATCTAGTTTTATCATAAATTCACTCGTCTGCCTCAAAATAAACATTTCTGTTCAAATGTGTTGCATACCAAGATATCTTGGGCATGTGTGTGTTTGTTAGATATTTGGTTGGTTCAACAGTGTTTTAAAAACTGTTGAAAGTGGGTTAAATTAACATTTGTAAGAAATATTTAGCAAGAAACTGCCAATTTTCTAACAAACTATGTCAATATTTCAATAAAACACATAATAAAGAATAGCAAATTAGGAACTTAATATTAATATCAATAAAGTTCTGACTAGAAGATTGTGTTGACTACACAATAATATAATAAATAAATAAATAATAATAAGGCTAACGACTTGAGTAGTTGCACTGGTGCTACCTCCTGCTAAATCAACGTTATGTTTGTGTTTGACATGTTGCATTAGATTAGTATTTGAACCGGACTTAGGGTACGCCACGTCCGTGAAGCACAGTTTACACGTAGCTTTATCGGGAGGGCTACCATCCCGAAACCAAAAATACTGCAACACTTTTGATTTTAGCTTCTTAGACGCATCTGATAATTTCAATTTGTCGGCCACAACTTGTTCAGCCATTTTGACGCTTTTTCCGAAAGTAGACCGTAACGCGCTTATTGATTGGATGACTCAAGTAATGGGTAACCAATCGCGCGCGTCGTAATAACAGGTAAAGATAAAACCTATACCTTCCTGTATCAAATAGTCAGAGTACAACGCGCTTTACGCACCTAAGTCTATATGTTAAAGAATCGAATCGAATTTGGTAGGTTTGGTATCGTAATCGAATCGACGCATTTAAAACCGATTTTCGATGCATCGGATCGAATCGTTGCAGCTCTAATGTACTTATGAAGTTTCAAAGTTGTAGGTGGAAGCACTATGATGTTAGAGGCAAAGTTAAAGTTTTATATTAGAGGTCACAGTGACCTTGACCTTTGACCTAGTGACCCAAAAATGGGTGTGGCGTGTAGAACTCATCAAGGTGCATGTATATATGAAGTTTCAAAGTTTTTTAAGCACGACGACGTCGGACGACGAAGAGGCTATGACAATACCTCGGAGTTTTCTCCGAAAACAGCAGAGCTAATAATACAATCTTAAGGTCACCTAAAGTCAAAAGGCAACATATGAATACATGTGCAGTTCACCACAGACTGTCAAAGTTGTCCCAATATTACGTAGCATAAAGATGTATAAGTTCTCATGTTTCTTTAAACATGTAGCACAATAATATACAACTTATATTTTAATAAAAACAGCCAGATTAATGACAACTTGATGTACATAATTTAGTATCAGTATAAAGCCATTGTGTGATTTTGACTGGCCGCGTGTCATTTGAAAGCCATATTATCTCGTTCCGTCACTTTTCGTCACTGAAAAACTGCCCGAATTTAGGGACCACTTCAGATAAAATATTTTTTTGCGTTTGTGACTTTTGGTAGTCCCTCATTGTTTTTAGCAATGAAAGTATCCCTAAAGTTATCCTCTCCGGAACAAGAAAATATAGCTTTCAAATCACACAAGGCCAGTGCATATCCCGCAATGTTTTCAGCTGTTGGTCGATTTAGAGTTCCTCTATGCAACAGCACGTCTAACGATCTAATGTTCTTTGCCTTTAAGGCTTTTCATGACTTAAACAAACTGAATTATGGATTGCAGTAACAGTAAAGATGTTGGCCATATTGTCAGTAATTTTACATGTTGTAAGCAAAGATCCCAGTGCTTCAACGTCATCAGGAACACTGTGGGCGTTGCAGGTTGCCTGGAGAACACGTTCACTAGATCTTCCTGTTTGTGTGACTGTCCAGGATACGATTTTTGAAAACCGGAAAAGAGTCAACAAAACTGCTTACACAATTACAAAACGTTTCAAAACAGTGTCTGTTCAGCAATGCACTAACCAAAACCGGAAAATCAAGCCCATTATAAGCAACAACAATGGCTCTGTGAAACTTTGCAAGCCACATCATACAATCATGTAGAGAAGTTTTAATTGATACACTATCAACACTTCCACCATTTACACGCATTATGCCATGATCATCAACAGAGATGCCAATCACTTTCTGAGCTTCGGAAGAAATTGGCACTGATGTCTTCACATATGTCGAGAACTTAAAACCCGTCTTCGAATGCACAGCAGAAATCTGAGTAATATCAGGCATTACTGTACCTCGAACTGAAATACAAAATTAAATTCACACATTGCTTATTTCATGAATTTTATAATTCCCCTTTAAGTTTCATTCTGACGCCTTATATGATCGTTGGTTATGAGAAAAATCAATTTTCAGCCCAACAAGCACTTTACATATTGACAAGTCGTTGAACTCAAATTATCGCTTGTGAAAAGAATTCACAATTTATATGAATAGCTCAGAATTTTAATATACCTATGCTCCTTCATAAGATTTATTACTAAAAGTAATGAATTTATTTTTAAAAAATGTTATATTTGGAATAGCTTTTAATATTTATAATAAATTTTTACAAATATTTTTAATAATGTGCCTGCCCGGGGCTCTAACCAAAAATCTTTAAAAAAAATGTTATTTTACCAAATTATGAACACAGTGACTTTAATAAAACAATTATTATTAATATGTTTCATGTTCATCTGGAATAGGAAATAAGAAGACAGTTGGTGAGACAAAATACTAAAATTTGGCACCAGAATAGTCAATTACATTGTTTAAAAGTTAGTTTTTACATTTACTCCATTTCTTTCTCATAAGCATCAATGGCAGCCTTGTTAGACGACGCAGTTGAGATTTTCTTGATGGTCTCCCCAGCACGAGCCTCCATCTTCTTAAGATTTCTATTTGCAATAAGCGTTATGTTTAGAGTAGTTAGGAAGTTATTTACCTTCACCGGCCTGCCCAAACTGACTTTCATTGCTGAAAAGAGAATTGAAAATGATAAGAACATGTAAACGAAATAAGGCCGTAGTTACTTAATAATGACGTCACAATAAATTTTCATAGAATCCATTCGTATCATCATTACATTATTAAATAACATGAATGAGCAATCAATTGGATTTAACAACACAAATGCGAAACTAAATTTGAAAACTGAATATGATGGACACCGGAATGTTTTCTTATATATAACAGGATAAACAAATATTCACTGGGAATGACACTTGGAATGTAACGGGGTCTGAAAAAGTGTAAGAAGTCCAAAGATCAATTGCAATTGTACAATGATTAAACATTGATAGAAATGGCAGGTTGAAAATGAAGAAATGCATACCTGTTCCAAGCTTGGTATTTACGTCAAAGCATGGCATTTCCCTGATCTTGAGATGGTGCTGCTCTCCATAAGCAACACGGTTGACTTTTCTACAGTCAGGGTTTTCACAAACAACGTACAAATAACCAATGAGGTCATTTTGTAGTTCGCCAACACTGTTGTATGTTGTCAAGTTGTCAAGGAATGGGACACAGTTTACAAAACTGACCATACTGTAATTTGTTTAACAAAACCTCCAGCTCAACGAGTCAGTCAATCTTGTTCCATCCCCCGCCCACTTCTGCTTACTCTTTTCACGCCATTTAGCAAATGCGAATATCTTTTACGTGAGTCATTTTCACACAAATCGCCATCGAAGAGCTCGGTAAATGAATAATTGTTATCGAACACAACGCTGTCGATCGGTGTTTTCTTCTTTTTCGATTTTGCAAATCGCTCGCTTTTATTTCGCACTTTCATTTTGCAAAGAAAATGTCAACAACCGTAACGTCATGAACACAAATATTTTATGAAACGAATTAATTTAACTTGTATTGTATAGTTATTCAATCTTAAAGAGATAAGCAAATTTAACTCCCTAATAAAATAAAATACAAATTTATTTCGTGTATTTAATATAATTTCCGGACTCTACCGTAGATATCGCTTATAGCCGAAACGCTTTCCGAGTACGGCGATATCGACCGACTATTCCCGATCTCACTAGGCACCTACTGCCTTAATAAGTGACTATAGTGTAACGGTTATCAAACTGAATAAACCGTGTAATCGCTGTCGTCTTGTAAAATTAAAGAAAATACGCGTTAACCAAAACTCGAACAGCAAAAGTCTGCGCTATTGTTAGAAAAAAACACAAAATAAACATATTTTGATTATGTTTTGTTTTTATACAAAACCAGAAAGTTTCGCGTATTTGCCCAGTCCCTGTGATATTTCCCCTATGATCAGTTATTATGTAAAACAATTAGCTTTGCATTATTGGCAATAAATGTTGTAATAAATGTAATAGGCACAAATGCAGTACTTATTTACACTAATTTACACAAAAAAATCACCACTATGCAAGATATTCTTAAAACAAAAATATAAACATTGATCCGTAAAATAACTTCTCCTCCCATAAGCGAAAAAAAAACGCATTACATACTAGTCGCCGCACTCCAGTGCGACGCCAATAACATGCATTTCGATAAACAGGGCACAATAAAATATCTTTCTTAAAGTAATTGAAACAATTGAATTGTTTGCTACATTCCATTTATATATGTTTAACAAATGAAAAAGTCCCAGCTTCCAAGACTCTTGATGGTCCAATGATGTGGTCAGTGGCACTCAACTCGTATTTAACACGTTCAGTTCTATTGCACCACAATAGATTGTGTAAAGCCGTGTGTCGTATACGTATTTCGTTGTGAATTAAATTGATTTGTCGCGATCTGGGAAAACGAGGTTTAATGCATGTGCGTAAAGTATCATCCCAGATTAGCCTGTGCAGTTCACACAGGCTAATCGGTGAAGACACTTTCCGCTTTTATGGTATTTTTCTTTTCTTAATGAAAATGTAGTTCAGACGGAAAGTGTCGTCCCGGATAAGCCTGTGGGATGACACTTTATGTACATGCATTAAGCCGCGTTTTCACATTGCGATGCTCAAATGTTTATAACCCAACATTGTCAATCAAAGGGAAGCAAACGCTCATTCACATAGCAGGTTTTTGTTCGAAGTTGTTGCCAAATGTAACATGAATGAAAATAAATGAATATTCCTGTACATATTCACACAGTTTTTTTTTGCTGGACAGGGAATCGAAAGTGCAATCCAGAGATTTATAGTTCAGGACTTTAAATAAGCTAGTAATCCTAGTTAGCATTATTGAAGTAAATATGTTCTATATAATAGTTTGAGAGAAGTACACAAGGGTATTAAATTTAAATAAACGTTATGTTATGCAAGGATTATGGATGTTGCAAAAGACATCAATGTGGTGTTTATTGCATTAGAGGAAAAAGGCACAATAAACATGTACATGTAAAGTGATGGTGTAATCAGCTTTTTAGAAAGTATGCAACACGAAACTGATGTAAATGAAATAGTAACAAAACAGTGTAAAGAAACTGTACTGTAACATAAAACTTAAGTATTTACTGAAGGAAATTGTAAAGATTTATTTGCATAATGTTGGACAATCCGACATTAATAATAGATTAAATACAAGTATGTCATGGTGGAAATGAGTAGGACAACACATTTGCGATGTTTAAAATGAAAAACACATGCAAAATCTAAATAAGCATTGCAAACATATAAAAAAACAAGAGATGTGTTTGTCAGAAAGACAATGCCCCTATTTCGCCGCTTTGAAATAAAATTTTAATACATCATTTGGCAGGTTTGAAAATTATCTCCCTTTTAAAGCTTATTACTTCCCTTGGATTGTATTTTTTTTTAATTTTGACCTTAAAGGATGACCTTGACCTTTCACCACTCAAATGTGCAGCTTCATTAGATACACATGCATGCCAAAATATCAAGTTGCTATCTTCAATATTGCAAAACTTATGGCCAATGTTAAAGTTTTCGGACGGACCGACGGACGGACTGACTGAACGACAGTTCAACTGCTATATGCCACCCTACTGTGGGCATAAAAAATGAAATATTAAGGAACACATGGACTTTCAAATTAATCATAGCAAATATATTTACACAATATAAAGGCTGCATAACATATAAAAAAAAACATATATGCAAGAGATATTTTGATAACAATCTTCATATGTAAAACATGTCAACAATTTACATGAACATGGAAGTTATGTAAATAATGCATGTTCAAAACGTTTTGACAAACATGGCAGATATGAAAATGGTAAGTTTTTTATTATAATAGAATTGATTTATAATAGATACGCAATGCGAAAAAAGACAAAAAAGATTTCAGGGTGGCATCGAAGAATCAATACGCAAGCAAGGCGTGCCGAACTAGGGTTCTAAATGCTCATCCCCTTTCTACGAGGTAAGGCGGTGACAGTGGACTTGAGGATTCAACTAGTGTCTGAGCACGCGCTTGCCCATGAGCATAGAAGGAAATTCAAGGAAATCCACTGAAAACTATACGACACCTGGGACAAATATGAGGACGATGAAATCCTCACCACACAACTACTGAGGAGATGCAGACAAATCGCAGGGCTTTGACCTCATTCAACACACGACCCAATCCACGACGAAGACATCTGAAAAGGAACATAGACATATAACAATCAGAAGTCTGACTGTACTGTTTGTTGTGTACATAATATATGATTTCTGTGTATGTCGTGTTATTGAGTAGAGTTGTAGAGGCAATTGCACTTTACCGGTACGCAACACCTAATACCTAACGCAACACATAATAATCCTTTTTATCCTATATATTTTCTTAGTATCGGGGGCTCCCGCCCCCAAACCACCGCTTTGTCGATAGTGGTAAACAACTGTGTACCAGTAAAGTGCAATCTAGCCTAGTTGTATTTTAATGTAGGCAGTGGCTTGTCGTACGGGCCCGTACGGGCCCGTACGGGTAGACAAGAGGCTAGCCGTACGGTCCCGTACGGGTAGACAAGAGGCTAGCCGTACAGCTCTGTTCGTATAGCCTTTCCTATGGAGATTGTCTAGCCGTACGGCTGTTATGACACATACATATATGGAGTTATTATTGATTCCGAAATTTCTAGCCTTTAGACTGGCTCCTGTAGTCGTCGTCACGGAATTTGCAGTCTGGTTTATGATTCGTCGTGGATGGAAATCTGATTCGTGCATAGTATATAAAGGGTGTAAACAAGGGAGATATGAAAATGTAAATGTATATTTATTTCGTCAAACAACAATTACAACAATCAATAGAAATCACAATTATGGAGTATATAAATACGCATTGTACATGCAAATATCAAATGTAAACAATAAATATATAGTAAATAATATTAAATAAATCAATGAAAATTGCGACATCACAATGAGAAAAGTTTATCACAAAACAAATAAAAGGAAACTTAACGTGAATAGGATAAAACGATAAAAGAGAATGGGAAATGTAAATTGACAGAAATTTTAAAAAGTATTACTGAACGAAAACAATTAAATATGATTTTATTGCTTTCAGATAATAGCACTTGACAAAAGCATATACAACACGAAGTTATATACCCTATTTTCACAATATGAGGCAGCATTTCACGACAAGTAATGTCGACTATGCAAACAAATAAATCATCGGAACGACAATGATTGCTTTTTGATGTGTAATTTCTAGTAATGATGCAGCGGCAACAAAGACGCTGAATATTTAAAAAGTAATAATGATTAGACAGTGTGAATACACAGGCTTATCCGTGTCTTTGTTGTTCGCATGTATGACAAATGAAGTTTTCATTGAAAGTTTTCTTAGGGCATCTGCTTTTAGCAGCCTCAATATTCCTTGAACTACGGTTGTAAAACTGTACACAATTTGAACGCTGGTACAGTTCAATTTTGCCTATTTATAATTAATGCACCATAAGTGGAGAATTTTTCCCCAACAGTTAAAGACACGACCATTTTCAGGTAACTGATATATTGCTTGTATGAAACCATCTATTTATCAATTGTCTAAAAGATAATTAAATTATTTGTGTAACTCAATTTCTGAGAACTTCCTTTGACCGCTGCCGTCATTGAATTTCATAATATCGATGCCGCAACAAATTAAAAACAGTTTTCACGTCTAACATAGGAAAGTCGGCTGATTAAAGAATCAAATTATAAACCGAATTAAATTATTTGTGTAACTCAATTTCTGAGAAATACCTTTGCAGGCTGCCGTCATTGAATTCCAAAATATCGATGCCGTAAGGCATTAAAACAATTTTTCACACCTTACTAAGGAACGTCGACTAATTAAAGAATCAAATAAGCAACCGTATCACATGAAAGGAAGCCGTAACAGATGAAGAATTTTTTTTTAACTTTTATGAGCTTAAACAAACTTATTACTGATTAAAAGCACTGAATTACAATTCTATACTTTATAAGCCGTACGGCTAGACAATCTCCATAGGAAAGGCTATACGAACAGAGCCGTACGGCTAGCCTCTTGTCTACCCGTACGGGGCCGTACGGCTAGCCTCTTGTCTACCCGTACGGGGCCGTACGGCTAGCCTCTTGTCTACCCGTACGACTAGCCACTGCCTTTAATGCATTGTGAATTTGTGTTGTATTTGATTATGTCTTTATGTTTTATATGTAAATATTTATGTATGGTGTAATATTGTTTGCAAATAAATGGATGTGTTGTGAAATGTAAATATATGATTATAACATTATTATACCGTTTATTGAATTTAAATGTATTTATTTCATGAACAGAACAGCACAAAAAACTGTTGTATTAACATAGAAGAAATTAAGGTGTCAATCAAGGGCGCTAAAGTTACCCGGTATTATTCACACCTATATATTACCATTGTGACGAACCCTCTACCCGTTTTCTACAGTAAATTCAGTGGGACGAAACTGCAGTGTTACGAAACCTCCGTAAACCAACTGGAATATAGCAAATAATCAATCAATCGGGTGTTTGAATTAAATGCAAACGATTATCATAATGGCAGCCAGAGCTATTGCTGTACATTGAATACCCGGAGAACTAGATATAATATGCGCTTGGTGAAATCTTCAATTAATTATTCTTACCATCTTGAAATGAAAAATTCTTCAGCAATTGTCGATTCTTTCTTGGGTTTGAATACACTACCGCAGTACACCGGCATACATTAATGTGAGGAAATATAGTTCCATAACAATTATGATTATGATGCCACTTGTAGCGATTAATAGTAATTACACGTTTAATTAACATATCAGTAACATAAATATTGCAATAGACAAACACTAGTATAAATTATTACATTTGTTACTTAAGACGTTGACGAGTATTTCTACGCTTTTTACAAATTTAGTGGGTCTCACTAAACACTGCAAAGTTTCGGGGTCTCTCTAAAACGCATACGGGAAACGCAGACAATTTACATTATAACGTTTGGTAACATTAAAAAATGCATACGATATTAACAAAGAAGGAACATGCAGACGGTGATTGGTGTCCGTTATTATGGTGTTTATTATTGTTTCGTTGTTTGAATTTTAATGTTTGATGTTGAAAATAAATAATTAATTCTTAAATATCGATGTTTTGTTGAAAACGAGGCTCGGAAAGTGCTTTCGACCCAGATCGGAATTAGCGTAATGTAACCTCCAACATTATCTTGGTCGTCTGCGTTTTTACGTATGCGTTTGAGTGACCGCCCCGTTACGGCATGTAAACATCAGCTTCTTTTAATTTTAAAGACGTGTGCTTAATGCTATAATGCTTCGTAAACTAAGGAAAAACATGGCATAAATTCCAAATTGTTCTCTCCAATTAGAAGTCCGCATCCTCTTAAATGAACAGTGTTACATGCAGAACGCGGTTGTGCTGTGTAAAATGCTCAAATCAACCAATGCAGTCAATGAAATGTATTCATTTGTATTTAGCCGCGGGAAGTTTTATTTGAATTCTATTTGACGCTAACAAAGGTCACGTAAGGTGAAAAGCTGGCTTAGACAGCTATGCCGAAAAATGTATAAACACGAAGTTATTCATGCGCTGAGTTTATGCGCTAGCCATTCGGCTTTTGGGGAACCGTTACAATCACGCGTATCGGGTTATCTTCGGTGTTCATTTGGAAAAAAAATCACGAAATAAAAGTTAGCTGTATTTGATTTATGGTTTGCATAACTTATGGTAACGAGTGTATTTAAGCAATTGGCAAGTTTTTATATAAAATGGTTGTATGTTAAATATGCTTGATAATGTATATATGCAAAAATCATGTGAATCGGTTCCCTCAACTTCTATCTCAACATACGAAATTACTAAATATATCAAATAAATTTATGAATTGTTTTTTATTTGAAGATTATGGTATTTCAATCTGGGAAAACTGGCTTTTCACAAAATTACAGTCATCAGGTAAACACTAATAAATGCATCACTTGTTAATATATTTTCGTATTTTTAAAAAATATCTAACAATTCATTTTTCTAACAGAACTGTTATATATGAAATATTTGTAAATACTCTCATGGAGACGTGAAAAAAAACACAAAATAATGTGCCTGCCTTGGGGATCGAACCTCGTACTGTTGGAAGCAAAAATTAAAAAGTTACAATTACAGCACGATGCTTTTGAATCATACATTTAAACCCTATGTCGGTTATACACTTTTTCGCTAAATTATTTACGAAATGCGTTGCAAAAGCTGTGTAGGTTTTACGATATCGATTGATAATCATCAATAAACGAACAAATTTCTTTTTCAGGGGTTTTATTTTGCTTGTTTAATTATAATTCATACATTTTTAATTGAATCTTTTAACATAGTCATTTAGCCAAACTGTGTACAAGTCCCTTTAATTTGATGCAACAAATCTTTTTTTCTGTAGTTACAGCATGCGTTTACTTGTTTACAATTTTAATTGTGCAAAAACCCAATGTACCACTAACGTTCGGGGAAAAAAACAACTCATTGTGACAGGTGTTTTTGTGAAATTGTTAAATGTAAATAAACCGCAAGTTTGGTATTTTGCAAATGTGATACTGCATGGCTTCCCAAACTCATGTGAAACATAGAAACGCGTTCATGTTAATTATGTCTGGACATAAATACCTTCCAATTCTGCTTATACAGAAGATTATACCAGTTTAAATTACACGTATTTAATTGTTTAGTAATCAACATTCTAAACCTATAAATGCGTGTGAAGTGGTTCCCGCTATTTTCTAATTTAAGACACGTATGGGATTTTGGAACAATTGTTATTAATGACCGCCACCGATTGTCGTCCAGATGGGGGTGGGGATGGGGGAGGTAAATCCCCGGGTGGACCAAGGGGCCAGCAGTAATAACAATTTCACACACAGTCATTGTGTCATGTCGACACTCATAGTTCGCAAGTGCTAAAGTGTTCAATGTATGTATAATTTAAGTATTGGTGTCAGACGTCATTGTAAATTGTTTTGATAAATATTTTATGATTCATTTTCTAAAAAAGACAAAAACACAGAGAAATTGAGCGATGTAAAGCTACATACACAAGAATCATGAACTCGTCGTCTGGGTGAAAACACATCAATCTTGGCAATGGTATCGAAATGTAGCGTTGATACATTAACATGTTTATTCGCCTTGACGACAAATTTTATTTTAACATAGTTTGAACATATAACTTAGTAGGATGGAAAAGTGTTTAGTAACTGAACTTCAGTTAGTAAGCGGATGTATTTCTTATATCTAAATGTACGGTATTTTTATTCAGCAGGTATGAGTTCGACCGACTGATTGATATATGTATACAAGTATTTTAATCATTCACGTATGTCTGAAAATAACATTAGTGTGTCTTGATGATTTACCATTTTAGTACCAAAACAAGTTTAGTACTAGAGAATAGTAGTATAATTTTATATTAAATAGTTCGTTCTGGTAAATAAAATAAACTGGTGAATTTCATGTTTGTTAAAGAGACTTTTAAAAAGAATATTATTTTTAACGTTAACTGTCAGCTACGAAAACGTTTGTGAAGTATGTTTTCGTTTCCTTAAATTTATGGATATCATTACGAAACCGACACGCGAAAAATATTGGGAACAGCATCCCAATGACAATGAAGACAAAAATTCATAAACACTGCCGGCTTTCGTTTCAATACCGACACTTACAGTATATATTTTGATATATTTTTATTTATTTCAGTCCCATCCATATACACATATTTACAAATACATGTATACAGCCATTCTATAAGAATTATAAGAGATTATAAAACATTAAAACATACTAAAACACACCTCATAATAGTTAAAAGTACGATTATGCTAAGAAACATAGCCAGTGTTCAACAATCTAGCAGAGCATCTTGAAATCTTTAGATATATTGGTTTGATAAAACCGCAACAACTGATTTATACTAAGGCTAATAAAAATATAATAGTAACACTAAAACTTGTTATTTAAACAAATATGTCAAATCAATTTATACCATCTATTTTAAATCTAGAAATCAAACAGTGGCCATGTTTTATATACATGTAAAATATATTTTTTCAATAAAAATCTTATCATTATTAAAATATCTACCAACTAAAAATTTTACTATATAACGTGTTATTTCTCAATTTCAATATAGTACAGCAGGTTTTTGCGAGGACCCTAAAAATGTCTGGGTGAGTAAACATGAATACAAATTTAGCATAACCATTCATATCTTGAAAACCAGAGTCTAAAAACTGAGCTTTCTGGTAAATAACATTTCGTATTTGATTATATAAAGGACATACAAGAAAAACATGCATTTCCGTCTCTACTAAGTCCTTACAAAAAGGACATGTTCTTTCAGACACTGGTAAGTTAATGTAACGACCTGTTTCAATTCTAAGTGGTGCTACACCACATCTAAATTTAGACAATGCAGACCTATGACAGAATGGCATTTGTAGTTTACAATTAAGCTCCGTATCATAACTATTCTTAAATAATCTAGATGTTCTAAGTTTATTATGGTTTGAGCCATTTACACCCGAGTCTCTATTCAAATCAGTTTGCCACTGAGCAATATGACTATTCATTAGTGCTGTACATACATCATTTAACATCTTATTTTTATCAAAAGGTAACATTAAATAAATATTCAAATCCATAGAACATAAATTATCTTTTACAATGAAAGGCCAATTTTTACATCTAGCATTCCTTTTATCTACTGACCAGTTAAAAAATTTCTTATTTTTCCTACTATCATTATACAATAAACATCTATGCCAATGGTTAAAAACAGACTTCCACTGATCTATAATAATTGGTTTCCAACCAATATCACCTTGCACCGCAACATTGGGTGTATATTTACCAGTACCAAGGTAGAACCTCATAGCTCTTTGTTGAATAGCATTTATACATGAAAAGGTTCGAACACCCCACACGGACGAAGTATATGTATATCCGTGTGTATTTTGATCGACCGAAAACAAAGAATACATAGTGTTGGCCGATGTGTATTTTGGTTTCTTGTCAGGGTCATGGGATCCCAAAGAACATGAAATCGTGTTTATTTATAGAATGTATAATTCATTCTATACATAGATGGTGACCTCACTACGGTTTTGTCAGTAAGACCGGTGTGTACACAATGGATTGCACAGGATTGTGATATTGGAGTTTTCAAAGTCTCTTACATAAACACTTGACTTTTTTTGTTTAGTACAACATCCATTTTTACATCCGCCGCACGTAAATATTGAAAGCAAACAGTTCATTCATCCGATTTATTGTTAAATATTTAATATTCTAGGAATAAAAAATCCAGTGTAATGTATCTATATATTATAGAGGACTTAACTAAAGCATGTATTTTACATTTATAAATTTCAATTTTTAAATATTGATGTTTGCATCCTATATATTTAAAAGGTTGTATGCATAATAATGTTGATAATAATTATCGTATGATAACAATATATATATATATATATATATATATATATATATATATATATATATATATATATATATATATATATATATATATATATATATATATATATATATATATATATATATTTAAGTTTTTAGTTGCTTCCTATAATATTCATATGTAAAATTAAATTAATAAATGTTTTTCATATTGTTTTGCATTTTATTGTTTCGAACAAAAATGATCATTAGTATGGTTAATTTGATTGAGAACTTAAAATATGCTTATACAAATTTTCTATGAATTATTATTTCATGTTCCAAAGTACTGGTTACAAATTTGATTCTTAAAGTTCAATGAATTTAGCGTGTGTGAAAAAAAACGTCGGACAAGATGACCCCGGTTGTTAGTCCAGTAAATGCCATTATTACTCGCCTGGCGGAAGGAAAAAGGGTGCATCCCAAAGAGAGTATGCGTCATGAATCGCTACGTCTATGCACGTTCCGTACTTACCCAACATATGGTAAACCTTCATGTATAAAACTTGCCAAGGCTGGGTTTTATTATGCCAGCCAAGGCGATGAGGTCATATGCTATTGCTGCGCCAAACGCATCAGTAACTGGAACGAAAAAGACGATCCTATGCGCGCTCACAGACTGGTGTCACCTAGCTGTCCGTTCTTGATACGAAATTCTGAGGTCAACGAACCAGTCACAAACGATAGCATCGAAAGTTCCAATCCACGACTGAACCGGATACTGCACTCACTGGATACATCAGACGAGCAATCTATAAGAGAGGAAAGAAATATCGGGTCAGCAGCAAGTGAAGAAGTTTCTGCGGTATCTTCTTCTATATTAAATTCAAATCAGAATGGTGCTACTGGACACAATAGCGAATATACAGCATGTCAATCGACGCAACAGTTATCTCTTATTACTAAACCGACCGCTGGAAAAACACCATACTCTAGCTTACCTGTTCAAATACCCAGTAGTTCAATCCCGGAAGGCAATTGTGATGATAGCAGCTCGACCGAGAAACCAGTTTTTTTACCAAATGCTAGGCGTAAAAAGGCTCCACCTGTTACGGGGACAGAATTACATCCACAAGATTCTAGCGGTAAGAGTTGGGTTTTTTTACTTAAATTTCCATAAGCAATACTTGTTCACGTGCTTTTTTGGTAAAAGCCATAAACATTCATACTATAAAAAATACAAACATCTCAAGTATACATATACCTTGTATATTTTTTGTGTTTTCGATCATAAGACGACCACAAACTTTGTCTCGAAAGCGGCTTGAACCTCCGAAGCGGTACGGTATGGTACCGATACGGTACCTTAACAGTAAAATAAACACGTGCCATAATTTCTCACTTCGGAAATTTTTTACTGATTCTTGTTAGAATTGCAATACACATTTGCTTTTAATAAATTCAATAATTAATGTTCGTCTTTCTAGGTAGGCGTGCCGACAGTGTAAAAGAAAAGCTCCTCAGCGAAAACCGCGCCTTAAAAGCGCAATGGAAATGTCTGCGGTGCCATAGGAACGACGTGTGTATCGCGTTCCTGCCGTGCGGTCACCTGGTTTCCTGTGAGGCGTGCAGCACCGATCCCAGTGCCCGGAAGTGCTTCTCGTGCGACGCCGCCGTGAAAGCCAGAATCAAGGCGTTCATTGCATAAAAAACATTATATACTGTTTCATTTATAATCATGACAGTATGTCGTCTTCCACGCTAGAACAATATCAGGATTGTTCAGGTATTTATTGGATATTAAATAACACGACAAAGTGCATAGGTAGCGTGGAGAATCGTTTAACTTGTTACCTTTTTAGTAGAAAAAAGGAAGAAAAAAGACTAATATGTTTTTCTTTTACATATATTTATAGGTGAAATGCCAAAACACCTGATTCGTTTGTTGACAAAAACACACAAAACAAATGCACTTTAATAAGCTTTAAAATATTGCAATACCAGTCGGTGACTGTTAGATAAATATTGCAATACCAGTCGGGGACTGTTAGATAAATATTGCAATACCAGTCGGTGACTGTTAGATAAATATTGCAATACCAGTCGGTGACTGTTATATAAATATTGCAATACCAGTCGGTGACTGTTAGATAAATATTGCAATACCAGTCGGTGACTGTTAGATAAATATTGCAATACCAGTCGGTGACTGTTAGATAAATATTGCAATACCAGTCGGTGACTGTTAGATAAATATTGCAATACCAGTCGGTGACTGTTAGATTTTTAATTCATATCATGTATGATTTTCATATAAAGAACAAGGTACTAGGTTGTGACCGCATGGTGGCCTGGTTTTGAGGTCTTCTTATTTCGCAAACAAAGACGGGGTTTTTGCGTGTATGTTTTGCTTTTGTAAACAATGCTGTGATAAACACGTGTTCGTACTTAATGTTTTAATGCCATGTACTTTCTTTTTTTCAGATCTTGAAAGTACCGACGCCTCTTTTGTAATATTTATCAGAAGACTGTTTGTTTGTGTAATATATATTATAAGATATTCGAGAAATTTTTTCTTCACCTTTTTATTTACAAACGATGTGGCATTTATAGTCATTTTTACACAGTAGAGTCGATTTATGAGTTATCACGTGTTTACTACCGTATACATACTTTTTACATGAAATGCATGATTCGTACGTTTTTAAAACTTTTACATTTGTTTGCAATAAAAAAAATATTAACAAACATTCCGGGTTCACTTTTCTTTTATATGTTTATACTGCAGCTCATCCATGGTGTAAAAAGAAGTACACTATTATTTCCACGGTTAAAAAATGAGCCTCGATCTGACAAAACGGGCTTAATGCTTAAAAATTTGCGTTAACAGGATGCAGAATCAACGGGGTTCTCAGGGGTTTACACACGGGCTGGACAGAATGTAAACACACTGTTAAGATTTTTTCTCCAATATCTCACGTTTTGGAAATACATTTGCAAAAGTCTTAAGTGCACAAAAGACATTTTTTCTTGCAGTTTGTGCCGATATCTTAAAGAATAAATCATTTTTTTAAACCTATTTATTGGCGTCGCACTGAAGTGCGGCGACTAGTATGTAATACTTTTTTTCGCTTATGGGAGGAAAAGTTATTTTACGGATCAATGTATATATTTTTGTTGTCAGAATATCTTGCATTGTGGTGATTTTTTGTGTAAATTAGTGTAAATAAGTACTGCATTTGTGCCTATTACATTTACTAAAACATTTATTGCCAATAATGCAAAGCTAATTCTTTTAATTAATAACTGATCACAGGGACTGGGCAATAATAAAAGATCACAGGCGCTGGGCAAATACGCGAACCGTAAAACTTTCTGGTTTTGTATATAAGAAAAACTTCTTTGTTCCACTATCCTAGCAACCACCTAGTTACTAATAAAGGCGCTGTAGAGCGCGAAGCGCGACACGTATTATTAATTGTAATAATTAGTCTTGATAATGGAAGCAGCCGCTTATCAATGAGGAGCACCATCACAGCACCCCAGACTCATTACTATCAAGTCCTCCTACAGGTATTTATTTAAGAACCACATATAGAAAGCCGCACGCCTGACCCGTATCTTGCCAGTGGTATGGCCCTTTGGTATAGACCTTTAACCCCGCTCACTATCCAGCGTTTAAACTTCCGGGTTTACATTTAAACCGACTATTAATAGCTTATTAATATCTTAGTTAGAAGGTGTTTTTTTCAAGCGGTTCCGTAGTGTAATATACACGCTCGCTTCACATGTGAGAGGCCCAAGGTTCGAGCCCCAGTAGAATCAAATTATTTTATTTGTGTACTATGTTAACTTTTTGTTTTGATGTAGACATTTTAGTTTAAATAAATATGCTGTTTTATTGTAACCATTTTTTGTTTTGATTATGCCCATGAAATATATGTGTGAGAGGGTGGGGGCGGGGGGTTCGTAAACACATTAAAACGTTTATAGTGTTTTAATATCAATGAGTACTCAAACCCTATCGTGAATGAGCAACGTAAGAATAAGTTCAGAATCATCTATCCTTGAAGTTGAGAAAAATATAAAATTACGCTTACAAGATGAAGCAGATTTTTTAAAACCTACACAGTTCTGTTCCATTAATGAAAACTGCACACGGATGCCAGTAAAAAAAGGAAACCAATGTAAATAAAATGAACTATGAAATATTTGGGGGTAACAACACAAAATCATAGTTAATGGTTATTTGCGGGTTATAACACAACATCATAGATAATGGTTATTTGCGGGTTATAACACAACATCATAGATAATGGTTATTTGGGGGTTATAACACAAAATCATAGATAATGGTTATACCAGTATCTTTTTCTATTTTGTTTAAAAATAATCGGCCAATATATTAATATTTACAGTAGAAAAAAATCTTTCCATGTAACTTCATTGAGTGCCTTTTACACTGAAACTCCCGACGCCCTTTGATGCTTTGCACACCGTGCAATCGACTAACGCATCATCGCGGTTCATCCATCGGCTGCGGAAGCGTACACATGTCGGGTAAAAGCGGAGTGTAAGTATTTCCCTATTCTTTATATTTTACGTATTGAATTGATCAGATATTCGCGTGTTCATTGAGAGCCTAAGTTAGAATGACTTTGTGAAAGTAATCCTTACGCGCCTGAACCACGTGACTATCGTTACAGTCAAAAATGCCTACACATTCCTGCTAAAAAACACACAACTGACACTTTTTGTAGTTTTGTTGCAACAATATTTACATGACATCTTGCACAAACAATCCTTACGATTTTGTGTATTAAACAAGTGCATTTGTTGGCAGTAACAATTCACTGAAAATTCAACATTTTGTAACAATCAATTTTATAGAAACAAGAAAAAGTTTGCCCAACGGAACTATTTTCCTGTCCGTGCGTGGGTGGCTTTGTGTTAGGAGATCCCCGACCGTGTTTTGACCTCTCTGCCACACCGTTCGCAAACAAATGACATTCTAAAAGTAAACAAAATATGAATATAAGTTATCGACAATCATGATAATTTCGAGTAACATGAACGTAGGATTATCATATTTAAGGCGCGCAAAACACTACCAACAATGTTTATTGACCAACTTTTGTTATTCAGACAGACTCTAAATATTATTGACGTTAATGTCAATCTTTCGATTCTCTAGTTTAGTTTGTATACCACACATAGCATTTAAAAAATTTGTCCCACACATAGCATCATTACATTTTCATACACACACTCCGAATCAGATGTATTTGCGCAAACATACAATGTAAGTAGCTTATCTATGAAGAATAACAATGTCCGCCCTATTTTTTTAAACCCTCGACAATATTGTAATCAATGTTTTGTTGATTGAACAAAAAATATACCACACATAGCATTTCACTACATGTGTTTTGAAACACGCGGTTGCACTTTTTGGAAAAAATACTTAATTAATATAGCGCAAACTTACCAAAGTTGTGTCTTTTGACAATGACCGGGTACTCGTCTATGTTTTTTTGAAAATGGTTTTGAAATAATGAAGAAATTATCAAAAACGTTACCTGAAGCGACGTATTGTTTACATCCGATTGTCCCACACATAGCCGAAAAAGTCACGTGGTTTAGGCACCTTGTCCTAGCTGCTTACTTTAAAGAAATCCGTTAAAATGTGGTCAAAAATCAAACAAAATTCACCACTCTCTCTGTCAAACTCTAATTACACAGAATTTAGACCAAAGATAAATATGAACAACATTATACTGAAATATTTAATCATTTTTCTTCGGTTATGCCAAATTACAGCATCCCACATGAACACACAACATTTTTATCAACGTTTAAATTCGAGTGGGGTTGGAAAAACGGCTCAAGACAACGGCCGCGGCTACTTATTAGATGGTCATGACATCGGCTGCGAAAATAAAATAATGCTCAAGCCATCGGCTGCGGCAATGAAAATTGGCATGATGAGATTTGGACGTTACTCATTGACTATATTCGATAGAACTATCATATATTTTGATCACAAAAACAGTTTTAAGATTTTCATTCGTATTTTGAAATAAAATGGGATGGGTGAGTGGATTTCGTTTTAAATAATTCATTCTTTGACAGTATTGAAACAAATCATTTACACGCAATATATCAAAGTAATGGCAGCTAGGAAGGTAAGGATTACGTTCACAAAGTCATTCTTACTTAGGCTCTCAAAGAACACGCGAATATCTGCTCAATTCAATACGTAAAATATAAAGAATAGGGAAATACTTACACTCCGCTTTTATCCGACATGTATACGCTTCCGCAGCCGATGGATGAACCGCAGACGATGCGTTAGTCGATTGCACGGTGTGATAACAAGCCTTAAGCTTATATGAAACGCTCTCGAGACCGTTTCCTTGGTGTCTTTGGGGGAGATCTAAAGAACGCTCCCACAGTGGGGATAGAACCCGTGACCTCCCGATCGCTAGGCGAACACCATATCCACTACGCCACGGCGACCTTTTTAAATCCTTTAATACGTCTGAAATCGGTGACAAAAGTTAACGCTGCGTGAAGCATATCCGTGCAGTACACAAGGAAGTTTTTAACAAAATCAGGCTTTATTAAATAAAGTTATTCTGATATATTTCACGTTGCCATAAGCAGCATAAAAATCTGTATTACAGGCACTAGTTGAAATTCTTAAAAAATTGTTTTAAAAAGTTATTTGAAAAAAAAACACCACTTACCGATGTGTTTGCATCCATTAACATTAAATTGGGAACCCCACAACGTCACGTGATCCTGCACCCTTGTTAAGTGCTGTCCCAGATTAGCCAGTTCACTCCGCTGGCGAGCTTTCCAGAAAAATATTAATTCAGAGAAACAATGTACTGGAAATGCAGATTCGTGTGGCCAAAACATATTCATACATCTTCAGACCCTTGAACGCTAAACCATGTAATTACATGTTAGTTATTAAAATGAACTTTTGGGAATGTAAATGGTGATCGCTGGTCGTTGTGTGCCGGTGGGTGCTTTTCGCAGGTAAAATATATAATGAACTCGTTCGGAAGGAAATCGATGTGGTCGTTATGGACAGGGGGTCGCTATTCAAAGGTGGTCGCTGGGGCAGGTTAGACTGTAGTTGGTTGTTAAATAAACTGTGCTGACTTGTTTACAGTGCATATATGATATACGCTAATTATAGCATGTCTGTCGTTTGCATAGAATTTATTACCGTTTTCATCACTACTAATTCAGTCGTACCATAGCTGTACCATAGCGGTGAGTTTACTTACTCATACTTTTCCTTGGATAACTGAGCTACCGGTACAAAGACACATACTTATGTCAGTAACTGGCAAGTGTCCGACGTTAATCAAGGGGTTGGGAAAATGGCCGTTTAAAGGATTTCATTAACAATCCCCCACACAAGTTGTGGTCGAGCCGGGGATTTGTAGCCTGAACTGCTATGCCTGCATTTGTTGAGATGTTCAACTTATAGCATGCCCTAAGACAATTTTAATATATAATATATATATCAAAACAATGTGTTTATGTTGTTTGTGCCGACCATAAACGTTGTGGGTAATCCAGGTTATATTTTCTGCTACTCATCTGACCCTATATTACCACACTAGACGATTACAAGTTTCGACTCATAAGATATGGTCAATGTATAGCGTAGGAATATGAAAATAGGAAACCCGTTGTTATATCATCTTCTTCGCCGAAAGAGCTCAATTTAACTTTCAGAAAATTGATTTTCAATTATGTATCATTAAAGGAATACCAGTATTACGAAAGTCGATAATTCCAAGAGTCTGCAACCGTTTCTATTCTTGTGTGATAGTCATAACACATGCAACACGATTAACCCAGTGGACACCCAAACGTTGCTGCAACGTTGTATTTAGGTTGCATCGCAGCATTTTTAAATTCTTTTTTTAATAATATAAAATTAAAAAAAACACAACTACATCCTGCCAACCGCTCTTTCGAGACTAAACAAAACAGTACTTGGTGTCTATAGAGGAGATAATGAAACGCTCCCCGAGTAGGAATCGAATGCAAAGTTTCTGAAACGTCCTTGCAACGTTTTGATGAAACGTCCTGGTATTGTTTTGTGTGCAACGTTCGGTAATGGTTGCCGACGTTGCGACCTTAAATATTACGTTTCAGCAACGTTCGTAAAACGTTTGATGCCCACTGGGAATAAAGTCGATTATTTATTGAAACTTAACCCTTGATCTGACCAATGTACGGAATCCGGATAGTGTCATCTATAATCTCGCATTTCTTTCATCAAGGACGACACACGAAGCGATACACGATATTTTGCGCGACACACGATATTTTGCGCGACACACGATATTTTGCGCGATACACGAAGTGACGCGCGAGAATGTACCACGAAATATTTCCCTTATGTAGGTAGCCCAAAAGGCGATACATCGTGTTAAATATCGCGTGTCGCTTCGTGTATCGCGCAAAATATCGTGTGTCGCTTCGTGAAAATGGGATAATTTTCTGATGATAATTTTCTCCTTTTGTTCAAATCGGAACTGCTGCGAGAAGCAAAATGTCACAGTATGGACCAAACGATGTGAAAGTAACATGACGTACAAACAATCATGTATTCTAGTAGAGCTGCAATGATGTGTTACTTATCTGTGCAATACTCAGCGTATTAAAAGATCTGAATCTGGTTAGAAGACATGATCTATGCCAGTATTCCTCCAATCGAATGAGTTGGTGTATTAGTATGCTACGCAGAAATGCTCTAATGATCACTTTGCTACTGAAAGCTTTATCAATCGGAGACTCCTGACGTAAGATTTTACGACATGGACTTAAAACAGTAGTGAACCACACAATGATGTTACACGCCGAATATGATACTATACGGAGTTTGGTTCAATACGGAATTAGTAATGCTGCCATTCAAGTAGATAAACCATGTGACCCAGCGGCGTAGCAAGTGTTATTACTTTTTCAAAAGGTAATCTGCTATGCACCAGGAAACCATTTTGTGTAAACCTATTAATTTTAGCTCGATTGCATCGAAAGCCTAAAGCTTATGTTGCAATGCCCTCGAGTCCCTTTCCTGTGAAGAACGAGTACCAAGTGTCAAAGGTAAAGATCTTAAGACAGTGGGGATCGAACCCAGTCGCTTGACGGACATCATAGCCACTATGTCGCGGCGACCTCTGAAGAAAACCATTTCCCAAGGTAATGGCTTATTATAAAAAAGCTTGATAACAACTGAAGAGCCTGATCTTGGTGTTGATGACTATCCAAGATGTTCTTTGGCTGATTTTGCTTTACTGATGCCGGTTTTGACGTCTGCATCCGTTCCTCCAGTTTCCCTGGATGCTGCCGAGATAGGTGAAGCTTTCTACCTCTTTCAGGGCCTCTCCCTGGACTGCGATGTGTCTTTCGATGTTTTGGTCTTGAACATATTGCATTTCTCACAAGTGATGGTAGAGTCACGTCAATCTTAGTTGTACGCTACAAGTGATGGTAGAGTCAAGTCAATCTTAGTTGTACGCTACAAGTGATGGTAGAGTCAAGTCAATCTTAGTTGTTCGCTACCATGTCTTCTACTGCATCTGTTTTTGGGTGTGAGAGAGAAGAGCAAGACCGCCAGCAAAATCAAGGTAATTCAACTGTTTCAAGTGTCCACTGGATTCTGTTACACTTGGTCCATTGAGTTCATGACCCAGTCGATGGCCAGGCAGAATAGGAAAGGGGAGAGAAAGCAGCCTTGACTGATTCCCGTTCTTACTCTGAAGGCGTCTGTGAGTTGTCTACCATGAACAATTCTGCAAGTAATACTTCACAAGACTTCCTGATGATGTTGATGATCTTGTAGTGTCTCGGTAGTCTACAGAGGGACTGTCCAATTATGATCTGGGTGCCATTAGATCAGTGCACAATCACTCCTTTTGGAATTCGGCTTGCTGGTCATGTAGATGCAGGTCCGCAGTGTCTTTCATTTGATTCAGTAGGATGCAATTACACACCTTTCATGTGATGGACCACATCATCATCCATTGGTAATTAGGTTAGGAACAAAGGTCGCCTTTCTTAGGGAGCTTGATGAGTCTAGTAAATCTAGAACAATTATTTAATTGTGTTTTTTTTTTTTAAATTTAAAGAATAATATATTTTGGAACCAAACTTCTATGTAATATACATGTATATTAGTTATAATTTTAATATAATTTAAATGAATAATTCATTTTGGATACACTTCGATGAAATATATACATAAATGTCTTCTTCCAAAAAGTATAACAAGAGGGCCATGGTGGCCCTGTATCGCTCCACTGTTGTTTTATGCGAAAAAAGCGTGCAATGCGCATGGGTTGAAATGTACTCAAGCATGTGACTTTCTCTTTCTATCCCTCGTCCCACTGGGCGCTTAAAGTTGGAAGGGTCAGCATTTTTTATATATGGAAAACGTTACTACGGTGTTAACTAAACAGACTAAATAGTCCGGGAATAGTCGAACAGGTCCTTTTGCTTATAACCTAGGTACATTTATCTCTCCAAAAGATATTGTCGTTCTTTCTATTTCACATATTTTTAGATGCTGAAAATCAAATCTACGCATGTTCTACAAGATTAATGAAAGTTACTTCATTCAATCATGAATCTTTTTCCAAAATTACAAAAAGTGTTTGTAGGTTTCTGTTACTTATATAGTTCATGACATATGCAAAATACTTAATGACGTAGATCACCGAACTTAACTTCATTCTTGAGGCATTAGTGAGTGTACAGGCCTTTTCCGCCCTATGCCACGGGTCCGAAATTCGGCCCCATTCCCAATGCAAATCTGGTTGTTTTTTCCCAATTGAAAAAATATCCCAATTCCAAAAAAAATAATATATATATGTTTTTTTTAAACCTTTAAATATATAAGTTTACCTGATCCAGTGTAGAAAATAGAAAAATATTGCATAATTTAATTATCTGTTGACTTGAATTTGTTTTAAAAACAGTAAAATATGTTAAATTGGTTGTTTAAGATTTTTTCACCTCAAGAAAGGCCAGGCCCTTTACCCAAAATCAGATAAAAAAAACCTGCACTTATCACACATATGTTCATAATACTTTGTTAAATTTTGATAATATGTTATCAAAACAGTCGTGTTTTACCAGTCAACGGCTTCTTTGAAATAAAAGAAACACTATTGACATACGATTATTTTTCCCAATTGAGCAAGTTTTGTGATTTTTTTTGCC
Organism: Dreissena polymorpha; assembly: GCF_020536995.1. Taxonomy (NCBI): domain Eukaryota; kingdom Metazoa; phylum Mollusca; class Bivalvia; order Myida; family Dreissenidae; genus Dreissena; species Dreissena polymorpha. Next base: position 66,069,791 of record NC_068360.1, read on the forward strand.
CAAAATGGGGGTTTTCACGACGCGAAATTCCCAAAATTCCAGTGTGGCGTTTTCCCAAAATAGAGCGGAAAAGGCCTGAGTGTAGCAGGATTGTTAACGTGGTGAAGAAATTGTTTATTTTACAAAGAAGATATTTGCCTGAGGAAACCTAAAGTAACTTTAAGTTACAAGCTTTTCAGGTTCATGAGGTGCCGAAAGGCAGTAGGAATGATAACTTTGTAGAGGTTGTTTGTTAAACAAAGTAAGACAAAAAATTGAATTATAATTCATCAAGATGTTGCGATCATGGCAACACTACTTGCATATGGGGTGAGGTTTAAAGAGTGAGTTAAATCAATATATATAATTTGTTTACCTTTCAATATCTTGCATTTCACATCTTAAGTTCATGCAATGCTATTTCAATTAACTGAACAGCGTGACAAACATAATAAAGCAGAATATGCATATGAATCTGATTATACACAGATCCACTATCATATAAATCAAATCATGTTTGTCTATTTCCATGTTCGAAAGATCCTCTTCTAAATTGATTTACTTCGCGAGTAGACTAAACTCCCAATTTGCAAACAGAAACACTGGTTTCTGTGACACAAATTCACTGTGCACATTTCTAAACAAAATATGTGTTTCTTGTATCTAAAACGCAGTCTTTTTCGTTGACAAACACATTTCATTATTCCTATCAAACTATATGATGTCAGTCGTTAATTCAATTGATATTTGTCATTTCAATAATCTTAATTTTCGCTTCACAACGGCGCCATTTGCATACAAAATACCAAACAAATTTTATGAAACCGATTTTAATTGGATGATTGGGAAACGACAGCCAATTATATTGCTCGTTTTAAAAATGCTAAGGCAGAATCTACCAGTGTAAAATGCGGAGATATTTCGCGGGCCGCGGATATATTAAGCATATGTTCATTTTTGTGACCCCCATGGCAGGGTCAAATTTGACCCCAGGGGCCCCAGAGAACTATTAGATGTCACTACATACCAAATTTGGTAGCCCTAGGCCCTACGGTTATGGACAAGAAGATTTTTAAAGTTTGCACAAAAAAGGCTTTATATAAGCATTTGTTCAATTTTGTGAACCCAGGGGCAGGGTCAAATTTGACCCCAGGGGCATAATTTGAAGAAATTTGGTAGAGGACTATTAGATGTCTCTACATTCCCAATTTGATAACCCTAGGCCCAATGGTTATGGACGAGTAGATTTTGAAAGTTTTCACAAAATAGGCCTTATATAAGCTAATTTTCAATTTTGTGATCCCCAGGGCTGGGTCAAATTTGACCCCAGGGGCATAATTTGAACAAATTTGAAAGAGGTTCACCCAAGGAACATTCCTGAGAAATTTCATCAGAATTGGACCAGTACTTCAGAAGAAGATGTTTAAAGAAAAAGTTAACGCACAACGGACGGACGCACGCACGACGGACACAGGACCATGACATAAGCCCCGCTGGCCTCTGGCCAGTGGAGCTAAAAATGAACAGTCAGGTCAAAGTGGCAGGATACACATTTTATTTTAAATTATGCATTGCAAAACATTTCACACAGGCAAAAATTATAATTGGAGACTTGAACTGTTCATTTATTTGGTTGGCAGATCTGCTGCATGAGTATGGAACACAGAGACATCAACTGTAGGAACTCATCAGCTCCGTCCATCAAACACTTGTCTACTACCTGAAAACACATCACAAAACATAGGTCCACCTGAATTAAATGATTAAAGATATTGAGACAAACCAAAAAGGACTCCCATATAATGCATTTAAACAAATGTGCATAACTCATTTTTTAAGATTAATGGCAGAAGCTACAAAGCTAGTCAACAAGTGATAGTAACCAATATTTCATTTACACTTCTTCAGAAATTGACAATAATTCTATTGAATCTGCTCACTACTCAATTTTCAAGATTTTTATCTGATAACACATGATTTCAAACGAACTGCCAGTTTCTCCAGACCGACTGACCTCTGTTTGTCAGTGAGGTCAAGATTAAGATTTTTATTTTGGTATTAAGTAATAATTTAACAATCTTTGATTTTGCTAAATATGCACTTTTCAAGATTTGTATATAAGCAGAAACTACAAAGCAAGATAAAGCATGGTTTCAAACTCACAGCTAGTTTCTCCAGAACGACAGACTTCTGTTTGTCAGTAAGCTCATCCAGCTGTACCAGTTTGTCGTGCAGCTGCAGAATGAGCTGAGAGGCAGCATGGCCCTCGTTCATCAACTCCTGAAAAGTATTGGAGCCGTGTCCTCAGGAAACTGGACTTAAAGCGTGTGCATAATGTGTCACCTCTGATTAGTCTGTGCTGTCTGCACAGGCTAATCAGGGATGGCACTTTCCACTTTTATAGAATTTTCTGTTGCTTTGCTGCATAATTTCTCATTCTTTACAGTTGCTACTTTACCTCATTTGAAAGATAATGAGTCAAAAAGAACTAGCCAGTTGGTGTTCACTATGACAAACACAAATATCTGATATAAAGTTGCTATTAAATGGAATGCATGCTTAAAGGCCACCATTTCTGAAGATAATTATTATTTGTTACATAATTATTGACTTAAACTCCAGCAAAGCAGTGAAACTTCAACCATGGGTGCAGCATGGAACTATATTGTATTGATCATTTCCGTTGTTATTATACCTGTACGTTTGCCTGCAGTTTCTCATAGGAGTTGGAATGACACACAGTGATCAGGCTGTCAAGAACATCATCTGGAATCACCTGAAACAACAACAGCCATATCAAGATATTGCTAAGCTTGCATAATGAAAGATTATTGTGAACGTTTCAATGCTAACAGCACAGGCTTATCAGTCACAACAACTTCAGGTTTGTTTAATGGAAGTCTCGTCTAAACACAAGTCCAGTCTAAGAGGAAAGAATTGTCCCTGATTAGCCTGTGCAGACTGCAGAGGCTTATCTGGGATAACATTGAATGCACATGTCCACTCACCCCAGCGATGTTGTAGATATCTGCCTGTGTTATTGTCTCCTCTGCCTTGAGCCGCGAGGCACTCTGCAGGAACGTGATGGCTTTACGTAGGTCACCCTCCGACGTGTACAGAAGGGCCGACAGGGCCTGGAAATAGGGGCCGACAGGGACTGAGAGCATCAGATAGAAAAAAAGGCTAACAGAGATTGAGAGCATTAGGTAAAACAAGAGATTGCCAAGCAATATGGTCCCCTACCGTTGAAACTCCACCATTGTCAGTATTTTTTTTAAATTTGTTGCCATAGCAACCAGAATTCTTGACGTAGGAACAAAATGAAATGACGTGCATAATCTCCATATTGTCATCTATCCATGTCTCAAGTGTCATGAAAAAGTATGAAGAACTTTTAAAGTTATCGCCGGATCCAGAAAAGTGTGACAGACAGAGCGCAAACCATAAGTCTCCTCCGCTTTCACCGGTAGGGGACAACAAAGGGCCTATTAACACAAATAATTTAGGGAAACTTAAGAAACTTTGGTCACTTGCAACTTTGTGTATACAGCAAGAGATAGGAAAACTGGGCCCAAAAACATAAACCTACCTAGAGAAAAAGGAAATTCTTTTAGTCTTTGGCTTTTTCGTGTATACAAATTTTTCCATAAGAATGTCCCAAACAAGTACTGTTGTTAAAAATTGGTGTCATTGTTGCATTTTGATAGCAGAGAGAACTGATCTTTGCTTATAATAAATCTAATAAGGCTAGTGCATGTGTACAAACTATAAGATTAAAAATGATAAATTATTTAACTAACATCAATTTTATTTAACTAATATAAATCCTTACTTTTATTGTATTTTGGTTGGTAAGATTTCCTTAAGGTAGCGCACCCCTTATGATTTCCCGCGATTTATTTAACGATCATTGCCGATCTTCAATGATCGGTTATATCCGAGTGATGCATTTAATTTTTTTCAAACTTCAATTTTGATATTTGTTTATGTAATTCCTTTAGAATACATTATTTTCACAATAAATATTGACTAAAAATACGATTTCACGATTTCTTCAAAGATCGACAAGCTATTTTACCTGTTTACTTATGGATATATAATTTAAGCTGGCACTAATGTGAAGTTGTCGTTGCCGAGTGGTTAAGGCGATGGACTAGAAATCTTTTGGGATCTTCCCGCGCAGGTTCGAATCCTGCCGACATCGCATACTTTTTGCGACACGTTTTATTTCTTTTCTAGCGTAATTTGATTTAAAAAAGCATATAAGCTATGTTATTGTTAAATATGTTGAAATTTTTATGCACATCCTTCAATTTTTAAAATTAAAACAATGTTATGGCTAAATTGGGTGATGAAAATACGAATGATGCATGTTGCATTTTTATTTTTATTTCAAAAAGTAAACGGTAAATCTGTCTATTTCTTGGTATTTTTGCTGTATATAGTGTTTCTATAAATACTAAGCTTAAAATATAACTTAAATGATACTATTTTGAATTTTATTACACTTTGTTTTTAACTGACCCAATTTTTACTTGGCTGAAGTCACTAACATTTCATGGCGCTCTTCCATAGATAAAAATTTGTAAAAAATAAATGTCTGTAAAAGATTACTTATTTCATCTTGTTTAAACTTTAAACACCTTTACTGCACCTGTACACACCAACTACAAGCCCATATTTGGAAATTTGAATGAATTATGGAACTTTTATATACCCCAGGGGTATAAAATAAACTGGACAAAAGCCGAGCGTTGGGGTGGTTTTGAAAAAATCGGTATATTTTTTTTAAAAGAATGGAAAGTCTACCTACAAATTTGCATGTAGTTCAGTGAAATGATGCTGATTAAGAAAATAATTAATTAGATTATATTTGGATATGTGCCCATTAGGGGTGCGCTACCTTAAGAAACTATTTCTGCAAAAAAATTAAATTATTGTTTCATTAAGTGGGCTCGGCTTTACGAATGTTTTGCACAATGAACAGTACCTCATCTTCACAGGCTATTTTCTCCTCATCACAGATATGCCTCAGTCGTTTCTTGAGGATCTCTTCAGCCAATGGCTTGAAGCGAAACTTTGCGCACCTGGAGGCGATTGGTTCTATGATACGACTCACGTAGTTGCAGATCAAACAGAAACGTGTTGACTTTGACTCTTTCTCCATGGTGCGTCTCAGTGCAGCCTATAAGTGACATTTACAGGCTTCAATTCTTCTTAATAAGCCATGTCATGCCAAAATGAGTCTTATGCCATATGCAGTCAGAAAAGCTCAAGACCAGGCTTAGTGATTTTATTACCAGACACGGTCACCACTAACCAGACTGTATGAATCAGAGATATAAAGGGCAATGCCCCACCCCACTCGAGCCCTCTCTAATTATACCATTTAATAGTATTTCTAGTTGCAATTTCTGGTGAACACTATGCTAAATTTTTTGGTCACAATATTGCACTATATATTCAGATAAAAGGAAACGTCTTGAGGGCACAGTAGTTGGGGGGACAAGAATTTTTTTATAGAAAATTTCAAAGGGCCATAACTCTGTGAAAAATCATCCGACCAGAACCCGCTGATAATATGCACATCTCCTCTTGGTAGTGAAGCTTCCCATAAAGTTTCATTTAATTCCGGTCATTAGTTGCTGAGAAATAGTCCGGACAAAAATTGTGCACGGACAGACATACGGACAGACACACAGACGGACAGACAAAGCGGCCACTATATGCTCCCCCCAAATTTTTTGGTGGGAGCAAAATAAAATACTGGGCAAAATCGATACCTAGCGCAGACTATAAAGCTTTAACAAATATATTAATTTCGTTCTCAATTGATAACGCTTTCAAACGAATTCTCCCCAACCACCCCTCCTCCTCAAAAAAATATCTTATCGGATTTTCATTGATCTCAAAATCAACCCTGGTCAGCTGAAATCCAGATTTCTGCAAAGATCTGGAAAATTGACAACCTTGAAGAATGCCCAGGCCAATCTTGAGCTTTTCTGGTAACATATGGCAAAACAAACTGTTAAAAGGAAGTATTCAAAAGTTTTCAGTTTCAGTTCAGCAATATAAAGAACATTACTCCACTTACTGGCAGCCATGTTTTTCAGAAGATGGGAACCATTTTATAACTCTGTGAAGATATGAAGAAAATTGAAAGTGAATGGAGCAAAGAAAATTACCTTAAAGAGTCTTCACAAGGTTACACTACAGCCATGGAAAGGAAATTAAAAAAAAAGCAGATTGCCCTGTAACGTCAGCCAGACCTATTCCATTATTGAGCCAAGATATCAAAAGAACTAAAGTTTTGAAGCATGTTCAAACAAGAGATGTGTTTGTCAGAAACACAATGCCCCCTATTGCGCCGCTTTGAAGCTAATAACCTTTGACCTTGAAGGATGACCTTGATCTTGACCTTTCACCACTCAAAATGTGCAGCTCCATGAGATACACATGCATGCCAAGTATCAAGTTGCTATCTTCAATATTGCAAAAGTTATCGCAAAACTTTAACCGAGGTTAAAGTTTTGATGACAGACAGAATGACAGACAGACAGGCCAAAAACAATATACCCCCGATCATTCGATCCGGGGGCATAAAAATTGGTTGACAAGTTCTTAATTCAATGTGACGCAGTATTTAACACCATGCGAGACTCTTTCAAACCCCAACAGCATATATCCGAGTGTTTTTTTCGTTTTGAAAATTAAATTTATTCTCAATTTTGAAGCATTAGTAAGAACAAGATGTGTTTGTGAAACACAATGTCCCCCTATATGATGTTTGACCTTGTAGGATGACCTTGACCTTGTGAAGGATGACCTTGACCTTTCACCACTCAAAATGTGCAGCTCCATGAGATACACATGCATGCCAAATATCAAGTTGCTATCTTCAATATTGCAAAAGTATTAATAAAATAAGCGATTTGGGCCACATATATTTGACCTCTGACCTTGAAGGATTACCTTGACCTTGACCTTTCACCACACAAAAATGTGCAGCTCCATGAGATGCACATGCATGCCAAATATCAAGTTTCTATCTTCAATATTGCAAAAGTATTCATAAAATAAGCGATTTGTGCCACATATATTTGACCTCTGACCTTGAAGGATGACCTTGACCTTGACCTTTCACCACTCAAAATGTGCAGCTCCATGAGATACACATGCATGCCAAATATCAAGCTGCTATCTTCAATATTGCAAAAGTATTCATAAAATGAGCGATTTTGGCCACATATATTTGACCTCTGACCTTGAAGGATGACCTTGACCTTGACCTTTCACCACTCAAAATATGCAGCTTCATGAGATACACATGCATGCCAAATATGAAGTTGCTATCTTCAATATAGCAAAAGTTATTGCAAAATGTTAAAGTTGGTGCAAAAAGACAGACCAACAGACCAACAGACAGGGCAAAAACAATATGTATACCACTACTATAGTGGGGGACATAAAAACAACAAAAACAGTTATTTCCCAATTTTGCTTAAAATGCAGCGATTTTTCCCAAATCAAAGGGATCTGGACCCATTTCCAAAATGGTGAAAAGAACTATGTTTATTTTTTATAAATCTGATTCTGCTAAGACATAAAATACTGGATTTTTCCGGGAATTAGAGCTTTTCTATGAGCCTGAGACAAATTAAAAAGGTTTATAAGAAATGCAGCTGCTATCTACTGGGTATTAGTTTCACATTCTGAGTTGTTTATTTTCTTACAGACCTGGGCGGCATCTGTCATGGAGTCTGCCTCATCCAGAATGACAATCTTGAAAGGGGGACATGGCTTGCCACTGCAAAAGAAACATATCTTGTATATTAATCAGTAATGAGAGAAAATTCAAATTTCTGAAAGCCAAAATTAACTTAATAGAGCAGATTTCATATTTCAACCTGTTGCTCTGAATGATTTCCACTTCAGCAAACAACTATGAGACTTGTAAGACACCATTATTGTCAAAGTATACACGTTGAAAGTAAACATGGTAGGGAGCCATGCTTATTTAATCATTTGGTATAACAGTAAGCATATGATACACGCTGGAGTAGTAAAATCTTCCTTTATTTAGTAAACAGAAACTAAAATAGACAAGGGACAAAATTGTCACAAAACCAGGTTTTCATTGTGAAAAAAAAATCTGATAAAGGGAGAAAACTCAAACTGAACTTTTGAAATGACCAAAAAAAATTAACCCCCTTTGTAAGTTTTTTTTTTTTTTTAAATCTATTTTTAGTCGTGGCGACCTTGACATTGGAGATATTGACGTGATTCTTTCGTGGGACACACCGTCCCATGATGGTGAACAAATGTGCCAAATGATTTTAAAATCTCACAATGAATGACATAGTTATGGCCAGGACAAGCTCATTTATGGCCATTTTTGACCTTTGAACTGAAAGTGTGACCTTGACCTTGGAGATATCAACGTAATTATTTCGCGCGACACACCGTCCAATGATGGTGAACAAATGTGCCAAATGATTTTAAAATCTGACGATGAACGACATAGTTATGGCTCGGACAAGCTCATTTATGGCCATTTTTGACCTTTGAACTCAAAGTGTGACCTTGACCTTGGAGATATCGACGTAATTATTTCGCGCGACACACCGTCCAATGATGGTGAACAAATGTGCCAAATGATTTTAAAATCTGACAATGAACGACATAGTTATGGCCCGGACAAGCTTATTCCGCCAGCCCGCCACCCGGCCAGCCAGCCAGCTCGCCAGCCAGCCCGCCCGCATTCGCCAATCTAATAACCAGTTTTTTCCTTCGGAAAACCTGGTTAAAAAGAGCTTGTCACAGTAGTGCCAAATCCCCACCGAAATGTGTTTGCTTGTATGACAACATTTGTTTTAGAGAGTAGAATAATATTTGTAAAAACAAATAAAGGGAGAAACTTCATTATGCTCCGGACAAAAATTTACTTTGAAATTAAATAAAGGGATATAATTCAAACACTAAGGTAGATAGAGTTATGGTACTTAGTCACTGCACTTCTCCTACTTGCCATCTGTTTAAGTTTCAAGTTTCAAGTAAATCCCTTCAGTAGATTTAGAGTTATGCTCCGGACAAAAATTAACCTTAAAATTATAGAAAAGGGGAGATAATTCAAAAACTAAGGTAGACAGAGTTATGGTTCTTGGTCACTGCACTTTTCCTAGTTGCCATATGTTTATATTTCAAGTTTCAAGTAAATCCCTTTAGTAGATTTAGAGTTATGCTCTGGACAAAATTTACTTTAGTTATATAAAAGGGGAGATAATGCAAAAAGTAAGGTAGATAAAGTTATGGTTCTTAGTCACTGCACTTTTCCTACTTGCCATCTGTTTACATTTCAAGTTTCAAGCAAATCCCTTCAGTAGATTTAGAGTTATGCTCCAGACAAAAATTTACTTTAAAATTATATAAAAGTGGAGATAATTAAAAAACTAAGGTAGATAGAGTTGAGCTTCTTGGTCACTGCACTTCTCCTAGTTGCCATCTGTTTATATTTCAATTTTCAAGTAAATCCCTTCAGTAGATTTAGAGTTATGCTCCGGACAAAAATTTACTTTAAAACTATACAAAAGGGGAGATAATTAAAAAACTAAGGTAGATAGAGTTGTGGTTCTTGGTCACTGCACTTCTCCTAGTTGCCATCTGTTTATATTTCAAATTTCAAGTAAATCCCTCTTGTATATTTAGAGTTATGCTCCAGACAAAAATTTACTTTAAAGTTATATAAAAAGGGGAGATAATTCAAAAACTAAGGTAGATAAGGTTATGGTTCTTGGTCACTGCACTTCTCCTAGTAGCCATATTTTTATATTCTAAGTTTAAAGTAAATCCATTGAATAGATTTGGAGTTATGCTCCGGACAAAGTTTCAGCCGGACGGACAGACGGACAGGACCAATTACTATATCCCCTCCGAATTTTTTTTCGGCGGGGATAACAATCATGGTAGCAAGTTGTATTCATCATGCTTTGGAAGTTATAAGTTGAAACAAGATGCTATGTCCAACACTGCATATGCCCCTGGAAACCTTGTAAACATTTATTTTCAGGTCCATTTGAATAAGCCATGGTAAAAAGGCCAATTTCAGTTTAAAATGAGGTCAGATGATGTTGGTGTTTTAAGTATCATTGATTTGTAGCAAGCAGTACTGATGTTGGACAAAACATGTCATTTTGGGTATAAGTTCAAAAGAAGGTACCTGTAAATGTCAAAAATAAGGTCACATGATGTGATTGTGTTGATTGTGTTCAAAAACTCAAGGGAAGTAAACAAGTTTTGTAGGACAAATTATTGATGTAAAACCAAACTTGATAATTTTTGGATAAAAATTGTATAGACAGAAAGATGGACAGAAAAACTATTACTAACAGACAGGATAAAAGCTTTATTCTGTTGCAAACATTGACCAAATAAAGCATGGTCGAATCAATTTTCCTATCTCCGGTCCACATGAAGTAGTGTATTCCTATGCACGCTGTGACGATTAACATGTTCTAATATTTGACCTTTGAAATTTATAGGGACGCATCATGAATGTTATTGTTATATATCATCCTTTTTTTCTTCTTTAAAATATATTACCAAACCAGCTTTCTGTATTTATCATTTTCATTTACTTGATTACACAATTTATGACGTATCAAGTGTGACGTCATTTATCTGAGGAAACATACTATCTAGTTTCTCTCAAGATTTTAGGGACAACAACTTTGACATGGTGGTTTTAACAGTATTTTTTTAAAATATTTTTAAAGCATCTAACGAATCATAAATGTATTCCAGATTGTGTGTTTGTCATTCATGATATGTTAACATTGATAGGAATAAAATAATTTGCTACGGCAGGATTATGATTTCTTAAATCAGGTTTTGGGTAAGATTGGTTAGCATTCGATACAAACGCTATAAAAAAATAGTGTGGTTTAAAGTAGATTTCAATTATATGGATGGAAAAACAGAAAATGGATTTCGACAAAGGGATGGGAGAACAGAAAATGGATGTGTATATCGTTGTAAATTTATTGTTATAAGCAATGTTTGGTTCGCAGTCCTTCCAGCAGCCACTCACAAAAAAGTAGGAAAAAAGTAGGTTTTCTGACAGAAAAGTAAGAAATAGAAGGAATATTTTTTTCTAAAAAGTAGGAAAAGTAGGAATATTTTCAGTTAATTTGTTAATTAATCGTGGCAAATAACTTACCCGAGGAGGCGTTCTAAATGCAAAACCTTACTATTCTTTATGCCATGTGGACTATTACTGTATACTAATGGTGGCCAGTTTCTGTTGCTGAACTGTGTGGTCATCTTCCATCAGCCTGAAACTTTTTTTTATTCTAAAATTAACAAACATAACATAACCATGCTAGTAAAGCATTTACTAGCATGTTAATGGTAAATTAGTATGTGGTTACAAGCTACATGTTAAGGACTATATTCAGTACAGTGAGCTAGTAAGCCAGATGATTTACAATGATTAGAGCACTAATGCTAATGCACATCTATACAGTACACATGTTGTATAAAATAGAAATGGTTAAACACAAGAGAATGTTAGTTGTTAATAAAAAGTAAAGTTACTGATTAAAAACACAAGAGGCATATGAATACACAACTGCATGCATAATTATATATGTATTTGTGAACTCCAGAAGCAAGCAGCTGAATATTAACATACATCAACAAAGCAAGCACTATAAGCCCATTCAAACTATTCTATTGGCCCTTATCCAAGGCAGTATTTTGCTTTGATAGGCAGTCATCTCTCATCCTCTTTCTCTTTCTTGCTATTTCATCTCTTTAATCTTTGCATGTTTCAATAGACTCTGTCACCTTTTTAATGTTTCCTTTAGCCACTTCTAGTAGAGATTGAGCAATGTTCAGTTTCTTGAAGTCCTTTGCCTTAATGGCTGCAGCCAGTCTTTCATTGGCTTTCAGGAGGTTTTGGACTTGCTCATGGTAAAGTCTGCAGACACTTGTCCTGGAAACATGGCTCTAAATAGTTCAGGAAGACCATCACATGAACTGTATGACATACCAGTTGCTGCAATGTTCCATACCCATAGCGCTTCAGCTTTTGCCACTTGTTCAGTGTGGGCAAGGGGCTGTAGGTATTCACTTTTCCCAACATCTCCTCCTCCTTGAGTGCTTGTTGAGGTTGAAGGAGTAGGTTTGGAAACAAACAGCAGTTTCTGTGTCTTTTTTTCTTTTATACATTGTTTGTGCTTTGCTTCATCAGCATGGTTGATAACCTGATATAAACCATTGTTTGCACAAGAGATGCTCTTGGAACACACAAAACAGTATGCAGCAAATTCATTTGAGGAATCCTGTACACACCAGTCACCAATACTATTTCCATTATTGTCAAGCTTCACAAGCCAAGACCTGTTGAACTTAGTTTTTCCTCTTGGCATAGCTAGTTTATATCATGCGGTTATATCATGTGGAAAGCAAATAAAAAGCAACTTTTTCAAAGCCATTGTATGTTAGTAGAATTAAATTCTTTTACTGTCACTATTCAAATGGCTATTTTAATATTCTTCAACAAACATAAAATCAAAAACATACATGTATGTCAGTGAAAATGAGGTTCCCAAGCAAGTAAAAAGTAACAGCAAAAGAAATGCAAAGCTGCGGCTATAAAATTGGAATAGTATTTTTCTTAAGCAGGTAATAGCTTTGCAAATAGTTTTGGTTACTTTCAAACGATAATGTATTTCTATAACTGGAAATCAAAGAAATCATATCTCTAATATTTGATACATACTTTTTTGGAAATGAAAACAACATTTGAAAATAACCAAAAATACCCTCAGCATGGCATCATTGGGTTTATACATGTATAGCATAGTGGGGATTCTATGCTTCTGGAGTTTAGCAAAAAAAGATTTAAAATACCTGAAAGACTCACCTTCATCAAGATGAAAGATGATGCACCTGAGGAGCGACATGTTTGCCACATCTTTCAACAACAGAAACCAGCCAGTTTGACATCTTTTGTTCATTTTCTGCAAATATAACTAGCACAAAGTTCAATTTTTTATATTTTTTTGCGGACTTTATTTTCCAAAAAGTAGGAATAGTAGGAGTTTTTTAGCAAAAAGTAGGAAAAAGTAGGAAGCCATTAAAAAAGTAGGAAAAAGTAGGAACGCTGGAAGGCCTGGGTTCGACCAACTCTGTGTTGAGGGTACTAGTGGGAAGGAACTTACTCTGGCCTCACACTGCTAGCAGATTGCTGGGAGAACGTCTTCACTTTCTCTCGTATCACGGCTATCCCTCTCTCGTCTGAGGCATTGAGCTCCAACACACGCGTCTTGTAGATGTCACTAAAGTACAACAGACATGGGCTTCACTAACATATCACAGAATTGGTTTATTAAAAATCCAGTTTTGGCGGAGAGTGTTGTCCCTGATGGCTAATCTGGGATGACACAATGCACATGCATGAAGCCTGGTTTTCTCATACCAAGGCTCAAAAGTAATGGATTTCAAGCAGGTATTACTTGTTTTTATAATAAACAAGGTCTTCAAATATCCAGATAAATACTGACAATATAAAGTACCTAAATCTAATAACAATGAACTCTGGGAATAAAAATCATGCATATATGTACATAAGTAAAAGTGCCTCACTTATTTTTACAGAGTAACATTAACGGAAATTACATGTACTGTTGAAAAATAAGGTTTGTAAAACTTATTACTGGAACTTAAAATGTGGTTGAAAAGTAATAACAATCAATTGGTATCAAACATAATTGCAACAAACACATGATCTACTTATCAGTGCTGCCCTTTTTACAAAATACATTATTGCCTGTTTTTACTCCAATTTAGGAATTGTTTGTTAACAAAAGAAAGAGCCAAGTGAGTGTATCACACTACATGGTTCTCTAAAAGGGGACATTTATCACTGCCTTGCTGCAACTACATAGGACCCAGAGCTATGTGTTTTTAAGCCTCGCTTTGGGAAAACAGTGTTTAATGCATGTGCATTAAGTGTTCACCCAGATTAGCCTGTGCAGTCCCCAAAGGCTAAAAAGTTACATCCCTTTCCAGCTACATGTGTACACTGGATTTCTGCTAAGAGAGTTCCTTTAAATAAAAAATACCTTACAAGCAGGAAATGTTGTCCCTGATAAGCCTGTGTGGACTGCACAGGCTAATCTGGCACGATACTTTACGCACATCCATTAAGCCCTGATTTCTCATAATGAGGCTCGTCAGACAATATTTTCCATATTAAATGCACAACTCACCCAAACAGTTCCCTGGAAGCAGCCAGGATAGTAGAGGTCTTTCCTGTGCCTGGTGGTCCATAGAACAACAAATTGGGCAACTACAACAACACAGGAGAAAATGCTTTAATGTTGAAATGATTCCTTCTAAATACATCAACATAGCAGGAAACCATAATAACTTCAAACAACAAAATGACTTCCTAGAATAACTATGAAAATGTTGTTAATGAAATTATATATGTTCAATAAGATGATTTTATTTGGTCTATAAGATGGTGATATTAAAATTAACTATATCCCAAAAGCTAGTGATATATAATGGTTGGGACTGTTCAAAAGTGAAAATCTGCTTTTTTTATTTTCTGTTTGACTCTAGGAATAAATAAATGAGTAAAATGCTTCAAGCTGACCACCATTCATCTTAGTTGTCCATGCTTTCAGGTTTTTTTTTTAGAAAAAGGGGAAGACGCTGGACGCTGGGTAAAAGGGGAAAATGGAGCGCGAAAGAGACATATTTGGGGAAAAAATAAAAACTGTTCATTTCAATGTCTATAACTCACCTACAGACTTCAGGGTTTTTTTTAGAAAAAGAGGCATGTCTCTGACCTTTTTGTTCTTAAACACATGAACAAGTATGATATTAAAGTCAAAGTTCTAAATGAAGTTGCAGGTGTAGATCTAATAAAGGGAAATGTTTTCAACTGGGGCCGGGGAACGATGTCAATTTCATGATGAATGGGTTGACGATCTAGATCTGCTACAGTATTGAAAGGGAAAGGTGCGGCAGCTGCCGATTGTCTACTTTCCCTTTCACAATAATCCGACAGTATTAATCGATGTTGATTACATGTACCTCCAAATCCTGATGGGTTTCAACGGTTTTTGATGATGCATTCTTAAAATGCGTCAACGCAATTAATATTTTCCGAGTCCCAACTTTTTATTTTGTTCGTGTATGAACGCCAATTGTGAGACTTTATTCTGTTTTAACGTTTCTATCTTGGCTTTCACATAACCCGGATGAAAATTCGACTGGTTTCCGGTAATTAATTGAAGAAACACCCTTCTTGTGCAAGACCGGAATCAAGTAAAATAGTCATATGATTAATACGAATAGTTGCCCGATTTCAATGACGTAATTTAAGAGCTATATATAGAATCACTGGGATTCCCAGATTTGAGTGTTCGTCGGGAGAGAGAGAGCGAGATCGTTTTACATGGTACAAATTGGATAAGTGTCGACTTCCCAAAAGAAAAAAAACATTTCTTTGAGGGTAAAATATTATATTTTGGTGAAAACTTATATTTTCTGAGGGGAAATGGTATTTTTAGGGGAAAAATTCTGGTAGGGGAAGACGCCGAATATCGGCGTCACTTTCTTAGTAAAAAAAACCCCTGGCTTTATTCAAAATACTGTTATCAGATAAATTATAATAATTATATTACATTCAGAAATGGAACCATGATTGAAAAGATATTAATCATGGTATTAAGTAAGTCTTATTTGGTATATTTCCCAATGCCAGAAAGCATGGTTCATACAGAACCCAGTCTTTGAGAGCAGATATTGACATTGATATTCACTTTTTATACTAAAACATGTTTTACAACTTACCCATTGTACTCATTAGCTTGTGTTCAGACCATTATATTTTTTGCAGTTTTATCTATAATTCTTCCTATTAATAAATAAATTAATTATAGATGGTATTCCCTAAACACCGTTAATTTGCGTCAAAATTTCCAATTTCACAGACATTGTTGATGCAATGTTTGTTTGATATAATTTAAAATAGTATAACACCTGTCATGCAAAAATGGGTCTTATGCGATATGAATTCTGCGAAGCCCCAGACCAGCCTGCACGTCTGCCCAGTCTATTCAGGCCCCAGCCTGTCTGCTTATGAAACCACAAAATCTTGTGTGAATTTAGAACAGACAGTGTAGCTAAGCTGGCGATGTTTGACATAAGATCTATTTTCGCATAACGCGGCTCTTTCATTTACATACATCTGAGCCCTGCAGTGACTTCTTGAGGACAGCCACCACCTCCTCTTGATATGCAACATCATCCACCGTCCTGGGGCGGCTGAAATAGTGTAAGGATATGATAACTATGAGTTCTGGTATTCCTTGGACTACACAAAATATTCAGTGATTGAAATTTAAGCAACAGCCTGTATACCCAAAACTTGTCAATGTTGAACTGTCTTCCTCATATTCTCAGATTTACAGACATAATTTAGATTTGTGTGCTTTTTACCGCTCTTTGCTATGTATTATGCACATTTTTGTACCCAAATATTTTAATTGTTAAAGATGGTAAACGTTCCTATTTTGGCTTAACAATTTTTTTGTGGGGTCAAAATTGGGGCCAAAGTTTAGCTTTATTCTCAATCTGAGAAAGTAATTATTTTTACCTGAATGACTGCCTTATCATTTTAACATTTGTATTCCTAATATTTTAGTATTTGTTAGCAAAAAACCCAGACAAGCAATTTTCCCAATTTTAATCTTAATTTTTCCCAATCCAAAATATATAAATACATGAACACCAAAAGTTATAATTTCATTCTAGCAATTGATCTCTTTTTATTATACATTTTGTTAAACAACATAAATAAGTTACTTCATAATTCACATAAAAGGGCATATTCAAAAATCAAAAGATGTGTTTTTGAAACACTATGTCCCCCCTATATATATGGGGGACATAAAAACACCCAATATAGCTGGGCATCACTCACTATTTCTCTACCCATGGGATGTGTTTCTTCTTCTGTTTGGATTCTTTAGAGCTGCCTTGAAGTGCATCTGTCTTCTCTTTGGTACTTGAACCAAGGGTGCCCGTTTTCAAAAATGCTTGCATAATGAAGATCTAAACACACATAATTATTAAGTTAACCTCTTTAACATCAATATTTAAATATTAACCTGTTTTTGGATTGCCTTTTTGAGGATAGCGACATAAAATGTAGATGAAGAGGTTATTATCATCCCCACGCTTTTTGAAAAGCGTAGGGATATTGTGGTTATCTCCGCCGTCTGTCTGTCTGTCTGTCCGTCCTGGCCACTATCTCCTCCTACACTATAAGCACTAGAACCTTGAAACTTACACACATGGTAGCTATGAGCATAATTATGTGCGACCCTGCACTATTTTGAATTTTGATCTGACCCCTGGGTCAAAAGTAATGGGGGTTGGGGCGGGGCTGGGTCAGAGATTTTCACTCATTTTTTATGTTATTTTACATTAACTTCTTCATTTCTGCACCGATTTACTTCAAATTGATACTGAACCTCTCTTATGACAATATGGTTAATCTAAACTATGCATGGCCCCATTACCATCCCTGGGGCGCATAGACCACACCCACCAAAATTGCCTTTTACTATAATTTCTTCATTTCTACACCGATTCACTTCACTTTGCCCCATTAATTGAGTGAAACAATAGTTACAAGGATTTATCGCATCGTCTGTGGATGTTTCTGTTGAAACTGAAAGTAGATAGAGAAAGAGCGAGGTTCCCAGCCTGCGCGCGCATTTCAATAAGCGAGCGGGGTGACAGCGATTTCATTAAGCATAATGACGCACTTCTGTTGCTTTAGAAAATGGCGAGTGATTTACCTTGTCAATATCTATGTACATAGTCGAACTATCCAGGGGTTCCGCTGTCGATCGCCATTGGCGCCAACAAAAAAGATCTTGATAGCTTTTACATATTTTTCGAGTAGGATAAGGACAATAAAATATGGTATCGTGATCAACACAACCATATGCATACGCCATTTTTCATAAGTGTAAAGAGTACAGTGCATTATGGGGCAGAGCTTTCATTGGACGAGCGAATTTAAATTTAGATTGAATGCAATACGATACATGTACAAAGAAATGTTTTTATTGCATCATATGCAGTGCCATGTAAAAAAACGTGCTTCCCGGGGACTTTCTGATACTGGTCAAAAATGAAAATGAATCTCTGTTAACAATTACACTGCGTTAGCATGTAAATAAATCGTCTTTTTTATTTAATTAATTACTAGTAAACGTTCTGAAAAATGAAATGCCTTAATCATTAAATGTCAGGTAACGTGTTTTGTACTGTGCGCAGTATATTTTAACAGCCGCTCCAAACTGCAATCATATTAAAGTAAGAATGTTTAAATCGTTTCGAATAACTTAAATTTGATAATTATTAGGCTTGCACATACGTTATTGAAATTATCGCACCGAACCGTTCTAATAGGGAATACATGTAATAAAAACTGACACGCGAATTTTTCACAACATGATTGACATTACACAACCGATTAACACCAATTAGCTGCCAGTGTAACCTCTAAGCGATTAAAATCAATTTAACGGCCGGTTGAATAAAGAGATCAAGATGTGATCGCTGCCATTTTTGAATTTTCTAGTTAAGTTGTTGTTGCTTTACGGTCCGGCTAAATTTTCTCCGGACCGGCACATTTTCTGAAATGCCTGTCCGGATGACCGGCAGATTTTTTCTAATTTCGCCATGCCTGCATACATGTATGTACATGTAGGTGGATATCTTTGCACTCGATCCGCCGCGTACGTATGCGGCGGATTTACTCCGCGAAAGTACGCGTGGTTAATACAGACTCGGCGTCGTTGCGCGGATCGATGCCGAGTGCCACGGCGATACGCCGCGTGAACACACGATTCGGCCGCCGCGGACTAATAATCTGGCCGTGGCGTAGCCGCGGATTATGTTTGTGCCGCTTTGGCTGTACTGTATATACAAATAAAGCTTAATAAGACTTATGAAGGTATGACTTATGAAGGTACTTATTGGTTTTTTTTATGAAAAAACATACTTTTTAAAGTGATAATATAGTCAATGACATTAATGTAGTAAGGTTTATTAAAATGATTGTTCTTATTAATAAGGTGGAATAACCGACAGTATTCACGCCGCGAAAAAGTGGCGACAACTTTTTTGGGCCAGTGGAACCCGTGCTATCTTTTTTTAAGAAGACGTTTTGTCGGAAGATTTTTATTAATTTAGTATGTGTATTCATTATAACAAACAACAGGTAACTAAAAAATAAATAAATCAATTAATTAAAAAAAACATTGTCATTGACATCAAGCACCTATGGATCTCATGACATGACACAGACTGCTATTCTTAATCGCAGGTTCTACTGGTCCCATCAGAATCATTACAAAAATGTCTTAGGAATTGAAATGCACTCTCTTGATGGGGACACGTATATTTATTTATGTTTTTCTGAATATAGCCTATTATAGGTCTTTGCAATATCGCGAAAACATATGACAAGCACTGCAATATGTAAAAACAGCTAATTAGAAAATAGAAGTCAGTGTGATATAACCTGTTCGAATAATCTTACCAAACGAGTATATTGCAGACTTTATTGCAATAAGCACTATGCACTTAAATATAAAAAGTCAATATTGTGTTTACCTTCTCTTTATTCCCGCCAATTAAGGTTACACGTCAATAATTAAAACATGACCCATTAGTTTGAGGGATTTAATCCAAAAACGGTTATCAGATTCTTTAATTAGGTAAATATTATTCATAAAAGATGTTGTTTATTCTCATTTACAAGATCTATCTAATTTAAAGCAAGTGTTAATTGTAGAAGTTTTAAGTCAAATTGTACTGGTGTGTAACCTTTCATAACAACAACAACTTCTTAAAACAACAACAACAAGAAAGGAAAAGCAAGCAGGTGACTTTTACATAAAAATGTCTCAGCCGCCCGAAGAAGAAAGCGCTCGGCCACTTCGAGATGTTGACCTAAGAGCCGCAGAAAGAGGTGTATGGTTGGTCAAGGTAACATGGATCGTGCGTTTGTTACATTAATATCATTCTCCGGTAGGACTATATTCGGATAATAAACATTTCGGATATGCTATATTGAATGTTAACATCACCAATAGCTTTAGTAAAAACGGCATTCATTAAACTCAAATTTCCAACTGGTTAAGTGTATGTCTGTGTGAACATAAGTCTCTCTCAGCTCGAGATTTCTGACTTCATCATTTGATGCAATTTAAAAAAAACAACAAACCAAAAATGTTCAATATCAGGAAACCTAGTTCTGGCTACCATAACTTTAAATGTCGCTTTTTATGATTTTTGACTGGCGGGACTTTATAGTTATGGACCAACCCCATTAGGAAAGTCAACCAGAAATTCCCAAAAAGTTGACAGTTAACAAAGACCTGTCCAAAACAGCTTTTAAAAGCAGTTATTGGCCCAAATCAACCCCTTGATCGGAAAGATTGACATTTTTCTCATTTAACTGATATATTCTTTCACAAACTACTATCTTAATCATTTAAAATTTATCTTTTCTGCTCTTACATATCGAGAAAAACAGCGATGTGACAGACTTTCTTGAAATGCGAATCTCCCGAGATTTCACGGTAATATGACATTATTTCTATTTTTAGTAACATACCATGTGCTCAAGTGTTTTCAAATTCAGAATGACATTTCTCGGTATTTTAGATTATTCTGGCTTATGTTGCAAACAATTTGTAGTGTAAATACAAACTCAAAGTAAATATTATTTAAAACTACCTGATTCACACTGAAATCAGTCGTATAATCCACCAGACGTTAGTTGTTAATCACAAATAATAGATTTCAGAAAATGAAAGTAATGTTTACAATTTCAGCATAAAATGTCAAGGTCGATCCGAAAGTATCCAAATGAAAACTCGTCATGTGACAAAGCGACAATGGTGTCAAATTTGTGAATTTCAGACTGATGAGAGCTATTTTCATCTATTGTAAGATGCATCTGAAACATTTGAACCATAAAATATTCCCCGATGCAGTAATTTATATTCATTCACCAATATATGTAGAAATGTTTCCAAGAAAATGAGCTTTCTTTGATTTATAGCGGGACATAAATATGTTATGTCTCTGGTTGACTTTCGATATGGGGTTGGCTTCAGCGTACAGGTCTGTCAATACTATATAAACTGTACGCTGAAGTTTCACTAGCTACAGGAAACCGTGTTTCTTGTGTATCACCAGGCTCTCTAGATCATAGGTCAAGGTAAAACTTTGATATAAAAGGTCCCGACCAAACTTTGAATTCATTACTCATCATTACATTAACACAACCAGCCAAATATGTTTCAGTGATTTTTATGCCCCCTGTAGGGTGGCATATAGCAGTTTAACTGTCTGTCAGTCCGTCCGAGAAAAAAACTATTACTTTGGCCATAACTTTTGCATTATTCAAGATAGAAACTTGATATTTTGCATGCATGTGTATCTCATGGAGCTGCACATTTTGAGTGGTAAAATTTCAAGGTGAACATCATCCTTCAAGGTCTAGGGTCGAAAAAACAAAGTCAAGGGAAATAATAAGCTTTAAATGGACATAGTTATCTGACCTGCCCACGTATATATTTTTGTTAAATAAATCAAAGCGGCGCAGTAGGCGGCATTGTGTTTCTGACAAACACATTGTGGTAAAAGGTCAAGGTCAAGGTTATCCTTTACGGTCTACGGTAAAAAATACAGATTTAAGGGAAGTTCAAAGCTTTAAAAAGTGAGAAAATTATTCAATATTGAACATAGCCACTTTATATATTTGGCATGCATGTGTATCTCATGGAGCTGCACATTTTGAGTGGTGAATCTACAGTCACGGTAGTGGTTTTTAATTATTTGCTACTAAAAATAGAGATTTGTTACAGACAATTATTTTCAAGGGTAGTAATTTATATAAATTATAAATCTCATACTGTGAAACCATTACCGTAATAACTCTATGTTTTCGGACACTTAAAAATAATAAAAAATTTTCGTGTCCGAAAACATAGATACGAAAAATATTCACAAAATGCAGGTGTCCGAAAACTGAGAGTCGAAAATTGAAGTGTCCGAAAATAGCGTCAATTGTATCAACGACTGTCGGTTATAGCATGCGCTTGTAAAATACCATGCCGTGTAGTATAAATTACAGTTATATATATTTGCACTGCATTTTAAATAGTTTTAAATGCTTAATTTATTTGACAGAAAGTTACTACAGGGTTGTACTTTGACCAACGAGTTCAAAGAGAATGTGACGTACCGATACTCGCTAGTATGAACCTGTAATTAACGCAAAAAGCAAACTATGAATTCTTTGTTTTTTCATTTCAGATACCGGTAGTTGTTTTCTAACACCTTCCATTGTTCGTAAAACTTCCAATAGGGTGCATCACATTTTGAAGCTTTTAGTATTTGTCATAACGCTTATGCTATCGGGCGAAACCATTTTTTAATACCGGTTTACAAGGTTATCTACCCAATAACGCAATGTAATGGTCCGTTGCCCTCAGGCATGCACCTTCCATGTTTTATGATGTTAATCTAATTGTAAAACCCCATGATTGAAGAGTCATTAGATATCGAAAACAGGACCGAAATTTGGTAAAATAGCGCTGTAAAATATTATGTCCGAAAACTTAGAGACATAAATAATGGACGAACAATCGTGTGTCCAAAAATTAAGAGTCATGAAAAATAATTATTTTTGCTAAAAAAGGGGGTGTCCGAAAACTTAGAGTGTCCAAAAACATAGAGTTATTACGGTATTAATCGTCAGGCATTAATTTTCATAAATTTTGTCAGTCGACCGATCGGCGAATTTAAGATCCTAACGAACAATCATGCTCTATGTTTGAACAAAAACAAACACCAAGTTGAATAATATTTTAAAACTTTACCGTAGACATGAGGCATTAAATTCCAACATAATCCATGCAGACATTCACTGCTGTTTCATAATCAAGATTAATCCGGTTTTGACACAAAGGGATGTAGATTACACAAGGTACTTAACTGACACGTGACACTTCTTTAAAACGCGTGTGCATTACAGCTGTATCGAATGCGTTGACTTTGTTTATGTAGAATGGTAATGAATTAGCGCTAATTGTTTATAACTTTATTACCCATTAGGTGCATTGTGTTTTTCAGGGGTGTTGCATATTAGCCATCACGCAGCGAATGCCGATGAAAGACAATAAACCAAATGAAAAGATGACGATGCGTGATCAACATGCGTATTTATCACAAATTAATAAAGAATATTTTAATTGCTGTTTGTTGTTTGATTGTTTGCGTTTAACCACACTTATTACTATTTTATATGTATCAATTTATTTATTTTTAAATTATTGACATTATTGATTTATATACCGGTAGTTTACTTTTTAAGAACAAACACACACATAGAGTTTCTAATTTTAATGTTGATATCAGAATAAAAAAAGCATTTTATTTGAAAAAAAAACACTTAACAAACTGGAACTATCATATAACACAAACAGTTTTAAAACGGTATTGACAGCATTTTAATAAAAATCATACCAACTAGAACACATACCCAATTGGCAATTGGCCTCGTTGTTACAAACACTCGTTAACGGTTATTCGATCCCACTTGTCCGCTAATCATAACAATGAACTTGTTAATGGCATACATTAAGAGGGTCCATTACTGTCCCTTGATAACAAAAGACTAGATAATTGGCATGTGACAAACAGGCCCCACCTCCTGCAGTGATTCTCAAGTGTGTTCCCGCATTCGTACCACGATTTTTTGCAACTGCGATTGATCGCGAATATGTATTACACACAAATCGGATATTGACTGACGCATTTTTTTAAAATGCAAAATCAGAAATCAGCGAATTTAAGTGCTGACGAAATCGTCATTTTTATAAAAATGACGAAATTTTGTGCTGTCGAAAATAAATGGTTTCACAGTATTATATATTTCCTTACCAAGAATTGAAGTTCTTTTCACAGTTACTGTACAGATTTATTATTTTGATTATTAATAACCCAAATGATTGATTTTTCAAAGTTTTTTTTAAATGCTATAATTATAATTTCTTTGATGTTCATTACATACCTGTGGACTTATGTCCATAGATACATGATCAACTCTGGCTATGATCTCTTTTAAACCACGGGCCTTGGTTGTCAGTGATAACTGACATGGTCATAATCGACTGTGAGACCCTCCCCACCCCCCACCCCCCCCACCCCCCCACCCCGGTTGGATTGGACAAAATTCAAGGGAAGTAATAACCTTTAAAGGGAGATGATTTCTATACCTGCCAAATGATAAATAGAAATTTTATTTCAATGCGGCACAGTAGGGGGCATTGTGTTTCTGACAAACACATCTCTTGTTATGTTCCAATTTGGGTCCGGTAGGACCAATGGAATAAAGTATGTATTTTTTTCTAAATGGGACCTAAACTTCCCACATTGAAGATTCCCGAAAAAGAATACATCTTCAACAACTCTAAACATGTCTTTCATCTTAAAATCCACCTCTATAAGTTGAACCTTTGAAAATATTATATTGAAATCACTTTTATTATCAATTTTATGTATTTGTAAGCATAAAATCAACAATATTCATTTCTCAAAATTAGTCAACACAACACGATTTTTCCCAATCCAAAGGGGCCAGGCCCCATTACCAAAATGGTGGAAAAAAATACTGTGTTTTCAATGCATGCAGCTAGAAAGACCACTGTCCCAAACTCAAAGGTAAATTTAATCATTGTTCATAAAGTTCAGACTCATACTTAATAATTTATTTTGCAATTTTAAAATAACATACTTTAAATTAAATGTTAACAATATGGAGAAGTCCTGTAGCTGGCAAGTCCTGTCACACTTAGACAAGTTAGTGGTCAACCATGTACAACCATGCTTATTATATGAAATGCTGGTAATGCATGCAGTTAATACAGTGCATGTTTTTTTAGGGTCTTATTAGGGGTTGCATTTGGGGTCTAAATTTGGCTCAATTCTTAATTTCAAAAAGTATATTTTTTTCCTAAATGACTGCCTACAATTCCCAATAGAAGGTTTTCGATTAAACAAAATTGTCATGAATTATTTCACCACCCATTTCAAGCTCCATAGTTAATATAATATTGAAATCACTTTTATAAGTTTTATTCCAACAGTTACTATAAAGGTACTGTTACCCACGAATGACGAAAAAAGAAAAGTTCTAAAATACCGTATTTTTTTACAATTATTAGTTTATATTGATTAAAATATCATGACTAGTATATAACATTACCTGACAAAAGTTGTTAAGTTTTCGTGTTTTCAGTATATTCGGTAATAAATTGAACTGGGTACCGGTACCAGGTAACTATCAGTATACGCCAGTAGATTGATCATCATTGTCACGTGGTAAACCCAGGAATGCAAATTGTGCATGCTTAGTGAATTGTATATCGTCGCTGTCGTTCTCAAACCTCGTAGCTCCAAAATTTTCAAAAATGTTTTTTCGTCTTTTCCGAATATATGAAGTCTGGCGCGTGTTTTGTGCTATATCTCGTAGCTCTACGCCAATCAGAGCCCTTGAAAAATGCATGTGACGAAATGTTGTAGCTTTATTGTTGTCTTTTTTCCGGCAAAAAGTCGTAGCGACGTCATTTCATCTAAAGGTACGTCATTTCGTTTGTACAAATTTGACAAAAACGTTTTTATATTTGCAGCTACAAGGTTTCCTATCAGGACGAATTGTCATACCTTATACCTCGGACGCTCCGTGCTCATACAAATGACACAACTGAGGTGACAAAATATCGTAGCTACCATTTCTGAACATCAGTATGACTTATCAGAATGACTTACGCGTCTACGGCTTATACCGTATTTTGCAGCTTCATTTGTTTGGTATTTTTACAGAATTTCTATTTCTAAAACATCGTTATAAAAAAATGAGACGGTTTTTTCTCTCTCCTGAAAACTTGGCGTTTTGTAGCTACAAGGTTTGAGAACGACAGCGACGATATATTTTATATATATAATGATCAATCTACTTTCGTTATTTATAGTGTGTATAAGAACTAAACAATGTTAATTTTCAAGTCTCATTGTTTTATTTGTGGTGGGTCACTTATGTAATGTTTTCTTTGTTCATTCCACACCTGAAAAATCAATATTAACAAATTTAAATAAAATTTATTTTGAACAAAATAGAAATTAAAGATT
The DNA here is from genome assembly GCF_020536995.1 of Dreissena polymorpha. Taxonomy (NCBI): domain Eukaryota; kingdom Metazoa; phylum Mollusca; class Bivalvia; order Myida; family Dreissenidae; genus Dreissena; species Dreissena polymorpha. The sequence continues at coordinate 66,096,074 of NC_068360.1, forward strand.
TTTAATAATCTGTATATTCATTTAATAGCGATGCTACTAAGGTGTGGACTGAACAAAGAAAACATTACATAAGTGGCCCACCACAAATACTGCTGTTTACTTTGAAACAAACATAAATACTAATTTTTTTGTAATTAAATTGGGTGGTGGCATCGTTTATGACGTAAATTACTAAGTACTAATATTAAATTCTGATAAAACAAATAAGACCTTATTTGGAACGGAAAATTCAATAAAAGCGGAAAGATTTATTGCTGATTAGCCTGTGCCGACTGGACAGGCTAATCTGGGATCTCACATGAGGCACATGCATTAAACCCAGTTTTCCCAGACCGAGCCTCACATTCTGTGTTTTTAGGTCCCAAAGTACCTCTCTGAAAAGTGGAAGAGAGCCTCTGGAAAGGGAGAGGTGGGCAAGTTGAAGATCATCAGCACAAAGTATGTTTACACAGTCATGCAGTTTTATACATAGTGAATAACCCTCAATTGGTCATTGTCAGCTCGGTTAGTACTTACATGTTACCCCAGGTACTTTTAAGTATACTTACATGTACCACGTGTACAGAAAATATACAAACACGTACCAGGCCAATTTAGACTATACCCAAGTTTTATTCCCGCCCGGAATCTGATGTCATAAAACGCGCTACGGAATAAGAAACAAAATTTTCTTTGAACAAAACCTGCCTCAACATGCTCTTTTAGTAGTAGTTTCAATAATATAGAGGTCATTTTACAGAATATTGACCTAAATATGAACATAATTAATTAGAAAAAAATAGCTGCCAATGATCAATTTAGTGTTGGTATTCCCGGGTATGTTTCAGTATATTTTCCGTACCCAGGGTGCATTTTAGTATTCTTAAGAGTACCAGGGATACATTTAAGTAGTACCTGAGCTCACAATGACCAATTGAGTGTGAAAAACAGGTCACTGCCTGATAGTTTTGGAATATATGAGACTAGGCTTAGAATAAAATAACGAGGAGGCTTGTTGAGCTGTTATTTTATTTGCGAGGAGACTGATATATTGCAAGTGATCAGGTAGTAGCCTCTTTTTGTGTTTATCATACCTCTACTTTAACATTTCAAAAGAAATATTTATTTCTGCATTTTTAGTGGGAATGAATATGATTTTTGGTGTTTTAAAACTGACGTAACGAGCACTTAGATTCAATATTTGTACGTTAATATTTTTAGCTCACCTGTCACCAAGTGACATGGTGAGCTTATGTGACCGTGTGATGTCCGGCGTCCGTTGTGTGTGCGTGCGTCCGTCCGTCAACAATTTGTTTGTGTAGACAGTAGAGGTCACAGTTTTCATCCAATCTTTATGAAATTTTGTCAGAATGTTTATCTTGATGAACTCTGGGTTGGGATTGTATTTGGGTCATCTAGGATCAAAAACAAGGTCACTAGGTCAAAAACTAGGTCACATAATAGGTCAAATTATAGAAAAACCTTGTGTAGACAATAGAGGACACAGTTTTCATCCAATCTTTATGAAATTTGGTCAGAATGTTTATCTTGATAAAATCTGGGTTGGGATTGTATTTGGGTCATCTGGGGTCAAAACGTAGATCACTAGGTCAAATAATTGAAAAATCATCAATAATTTGTTTGTGTAGGCAGTAGAGGTCAAAGTTTTCATCAAATGTTTATGAAATTTGGTCAGAATGTTTATCTTGATGAAATCTGGGTTGGGATTGTATTTGGGTCATCTGGGGTAAAATAAACTAGGTCACTAGGTCAAAATTTAGGTCAAATAATAGAAAACCTTGTGTAGACAATAGAGGTCGCAGTTTTCATTCAAGCTTTTTGAAATTTGGTTAGAATGTTTATCTTGATGAAATCTGGGTTGGGAATGTATTTGGGTCATCAGGGGTCAAAAACTAGGTCACTAGGTCAAAAACAAGGTCAAATAATAGAAAAACCTTGTGAAGACAATAGAGGTCACAGTTTTCATCCAATCTTTATGAAATTTGGTCAGAATGTTTATCTTGATGAAATCTGGGTTGGGATTGTATTTGGGTCATCTGGGGTCAAAATCTAGGTCACTAGGTCAAAAACTAGGTCACTAGGTGAAATAATAGAAAAACCTTGTATAGACAATAGAGGTCTCAGTTTTCATCCAATCTTTATGAAATTTGGTCAGAATGTTTATCTTGATGAAATCTGGGTTGGGATTGTATTTGGGTCATCTTGGGTCAAAAACTAGGTCACTGGGTCAAATAATAGAAAAACCTTGTGTAGACAATAGAGGTCACAGTTTTCATCCAATCTTCATGAAATTTGTTCAAAATGTTTGTCTTTATGAAATCTGGGTTGGGATTTTATTTGGGTCACCTGGGGTCAAAAACTAGGTCAATAGCTCAAATATTAGAAAAACCTTGTGTATACAATAGAGGTCACAGTTTTTATCCAACCTTTATGAAATTTGGTCAGAATGTTTATCTTGATGAAAACTGGGTTGGGATTGTATTGGTTAGTCAGGTGAGCAATTCAGGGCCATCATGGCCCTCTTGTTTTTTTTGCTTTTTGTGTCAAATATATTTAACATCTTTGTATCAAATTGTTAGTTTTGTTGAATCTGATTATATTTCACTGAAATGATGATTTTATTGTTTATTCCGAGTAAAATGACCTACCTTTATACATCAACTGATATTTTAACTTTCTGATGAAGTGATATAAAAAAATATTTTATGCAGGGATCATCCTAGAGGTGCTTGATATTGCTTTCTGATTACATCAAAGTGAAAACAAAATCTATGTATAGAATGCCAGGCTCCCGACCTCGTTAACAGTTTTTCAATCGGCTCTTGTTATTTGTCAAGGCTGCCGGGAACCAATACAGCCATTGTTCACATTTTGGTCATTTATTGTTATGCTTGACGTTTTGTACAACTTAAAACAGTCTGAATCTCTCTGCTAAATTTCAGTCATAATATATTTGAGTAATGATCTTAACAAAAATCACAAACAGAGAAACAGACTTACAAATTAAAAGTTTAATCCAAAAACGCAGTAAAAAGCATGTGGGAACATTCCATTAAAAGTCAATGACGTCATTCAAACATAAGAATTACCGGCACGCGACACTTGGGAGAATTACAATTTAGGTTATTTCAGAATGTTATGGTGTGTTACATCAATTTATGTATAATCAAATAAAACACAACAACAAATCTTGAAATAATTAAGCTATGGCCAGCATAGAACATAAACATGTATTGTTGAAGAATCTCCCAAGAAATGTTCAGGAGGTTTTTAAAGGGATCTTTTCACGGTTTGGTAAATTGACAAAATTGAAAAAAGTCGTTCCAGATTCGCAAATTTTCCTTTTAGTTATGATATTTGTGAGGAAACAGTATTACTGAACATTTACCATAGTCCAATGTAACCATTATATGTATCTTTTGACGATTTGAAAACCTAAAAATTATAAAGCGTTGCAACGCGAAACGATTGAATAATTTGGAGAGTTCTGTTGTTGTCGTTTAAATTTACGAAACTACAAAGATTGCTTATATAAGGTATAAAATACTTGCCTTGGGTATATCCGGCGGAATAGCCGAGAGGGCTAATGCGCTTTTGCTTCAGACTAACTCCAGGACGCCGGGGGTCACTGGTTCGAGCCCTGGTACCGGCTACTTTTTATTCCTTTTTTAAATTTTATTCTTGATTTTTTACTAGAGCTTTTAAGATCCAATGTTTACATTTATCAATATAAAGCATTTTATGACAAACTTCAAAAAATGCCAAAATCTGTGAAAAGGCCCCTTTAAGAGTACACGTTACTCTCTGTCGTGAGAACAATTTGCAAATTGAGACTGGTGCATAATGCGGAATTAATTGGGATCAATTGCCAATTTAAATTCAGTTAAAAATGTGCATATGCTATAAAAATCAAAGAGAAATAACCAACTGCTTTATAGTGACTTATTGTGCCGAAGGGGATAAAATATAGCATTAAGAAAATATAGTATTTGTATTTTGATTGTTATGCGTTTATCATATCACCATGAGACATTGCCCGGTCTTTTATTGATTGATTCCCGATTGGTAAGCGGCTGGCACTGACATGAGCAGTAACTGATGAAACCTCTTCGCTTCTGTCCAAAAACCGTACAATCTATGAATGTTGCTAATGTCCGCCATCTTGCAATTTTAAACTATCTTTTAGCAAAGTAAAGCACTGCGATATTATATTTTAAAGCAACATGTCAACCAAATAATATATTGATTGCATATTTGCTAGGTTACAGGTGACTGGTTTTCATTTTCTGTAGTCAAACGATATGCATATTTTACTTCATGTGCAAAAGACGTTTATCGACATGTATTCGGACAGTCGTTTTCAGATATGGTTCGACGATTTTAATTATTTTCGACGTTCTTAATAACATTTTTATAGAATGACGAATAAACATTCAGTATTACGGATGGTCTGGTTGACAATATTTCGCAATCTACTAACCAAAATTGCACCTAAAAGTCTAAAAAAAAAGAACAATATGCTAGGGCTCTGCCCTATATTCCTTTTATCCTACATCCTCAGGCTCTTGGCTTAAGTAGTTATAACATATTAATGAAATGGGTATTTTGGCCAAAACAAACACATGTTTTACAGTTCTTAGGAGAGCAATATCTCTATAACATCATGATGGCAGTTTAAAGTAAAATGTTTAGTTCGTGTTTCAGCATATTTTATTTTAGATATATGTATGTTTATTAATTGTGAAACATTAGTATTAAAGTACCTTTACGTGTTTGATCAAAGGCCGGCTCACTTCTCCCTAATAAAATTGGAATGAGAAGTCACTTCTTACTAAAATTTTGGTCTAGGATGATCCCAGACTATGCAGTGTTGTTACAGTCAGATATCCATGTAGCAGTATGATTAACTGTTTTTATACCCAACTGCAACAAATCAAACAGGAATAAAGTTGATTCACTATGCTTGAACGTCTGTATGTCCATCTGTCTATGCAGGCCTTTTCCGCTCCATTTTGGGAAAACGCAACTCTGGAATTTTGGGAATTTCATGTCGTGAAAAATCCCATTTTGGGAAAAAAAATTAATTCGCAAAACTGGCTCAATTGGGAAAAATGATTTTATGTTAATAATAGTGTTTTGTATATTTAAAGGAAGCCGTTAAGTGGTCAATAACGACTATTTTGTAACCATATTATTAAAATTTACAAAATATTATAAACATTTGTGATTATAAGTGTACATTACCATGCCTACAGTGTATGTTAATAAAATATAAATTGGGCATAATGCATGCATGTTTAAAGGATCCTTTTCACAGATTTTGGCATGTTTTGAAGTTTGTCATTAAATGCTTTATATTGATAAATGTAAACATTAAATTTTAAAAGCTCGAGTAAAAAATCAAAAATAAAATTTAAAAAAGGAAAACAATAGTAGCCCGCAGCAGGGCTCGAACCAGTGACCCCCGGAATCCTGAAGTAAAAACGCATTAGCCAACTGAGCTATCCTGCCAAGCATACATTGCGTATTTTATACGTTATATAAGCAATCTTCGTAGTTTCACAAATTTAAAAGACAACAACAGAACTCTCCAAATTATTCAATCGTTTTGCATTGCAACGCTTTATAATTGTTAGGTTTTTAAATCGTCAAAAGATGCATACATGTATAATGGCTGTATTAGACAATGGCAAATGTTCAGTAATACTGTTTCCTCACAAATATCATAACTTAACCGAAAATTTGCGAATCTGAAACAACATTTTTCAATTTTGTCAATTTACCAAACCTTGAAAAGATCCCTTCAAGATTTTAGGACTGCTGTAATGCCTTAAAATAAGAAGAATATACAAGTTATTTTATTACACAATTACAAACAAATGAATCGATATTTAATCAATTTCAGATATCGAAATAAAATATCCTATGTCGCATCTTGTTGTTGAATTACAGAAATCATTTATAACGATCTTCCTTTATTACTAGAAATATTTTGTTGCATTCTTTTACTAACCTAACCTGATGTTGTTTGTTTGTTTTTTGCTTGTTGAAAAGGGACAAAATAGTTTGGGTATTTTTGGAATCTTGTTTTCTTATTTTAGCAACGTAATATTTGCTTTGGGAGACGCCATTTTGATGATTAATGATTACCTGCACAGTGCGCGCACTATTGATCGAAACAAAGCCAGGCTCAAAACAAGCAGGTTTTCTCCAACGTTTAGTTTGCGGATTAAGGTAACGTTACTTATGACTTTTAGCAGCCGAAAAAATATCAACTTTGCAACCCTTGGAAGTTGGAATTGGGAAAAAAAAATTAATTGGGAAAAAAACAACCAGATTTGCATTGGGAATGGGGCCCATATTCGGACCTGTGGCATAGGGCGGAAAAGGCCTGCTATGGGTACAAAATTGTGTGAGAAATAACTTCACTTTTCAGCATACAATCTTCAAACTAGAAATGGCGCGGCAGAGGCCGACAAGTATCCCCACGCCGCATGTTTGACCCAGGTGCGCCCCAGGGTTGGTAATGGGGCCATGCATAGTTGAGATTGACCGTATTGTCATAAGAGAAGTTCAGTATCAATTTAAATGTGAATCGGTTGAGAAATGAAGAAATTATAGTAAAAGGCAATTTTGGGTGGGCGTGGGCTATGTGGACGGGCGCCCCAGGGTTGTTAGTGGGGCCATACATAGTTGAGATTGACCTTATTGTCATAAGAGAGGTTCAGTATCAATTTGAAGTAAATGGTTGTAGAAATAAAGAAATTATAGTAAAAGGCAATTTTGGGTGGGCGTGGCCTATGTGGGCGGGGCACCCCAAGGTTGGTAATGGGGCAATGCATAGTTGAGACTGACTGTATTGTCATAAGAGAGGTTCAGTATCAATTTGAAGTGAATCCGTGCAGAAATGAAGAAATTATAGTAAACAGCAATTTTGGATGGGCGTGGCCTTTGAGGGCGGGGCGCCCCAGGGTTGGTAATGGGGCCATGCATAGTTTAGATTGACCGTATTGTCATAAGAGAGGTTCGGTATCAATTTGAAAACAATCGGTGTAGAAATGAAGAAATCATAGTAAAATGACCTAAAAAAATGAGTAAAAATCTCTGCCCCGGCCCCACCCCAACCCCCATAACTTTTGACCCAGGGGTCAGATCAAAATTCCAAATAGTGCAGGGTCGCTCATATGCTCATAGCTTCCATGTGTGTAAGTTTCAAGGTTCTAGTGCTAATAGTGTAGGAGGAGATAGTGGCCAGGACGGACGGACAGACAGACGTTGGAGATAACCACAATATTCCCACGCTTTTCAAAAGCATGGGGATAACTATCATTCATTAGTCCTTGTTGCATGAAGCTGTGCATATAAAATTGTGTCAGTTTTTTTAATGATCCTACTTTATGAAGGTGGGACATAGATTTACCATTATCTGTCCATTTGTTTTGGTCTGTCTGATTTGTATGTGTCATGCAGAACTAAAAAGTATTGGTGCTACAGGAATGAAACTTTGCAAACATTTCACCCAGCATATGGACTTGCACAACTTTATATATTGGTTCATCGATGTTCTATATTACCAGAGTTATGGGACCTTTATTAGCAATTAAATTTTGAACTTGTGCAGTCTGCACAAGCTTATCAGGGAGGATTCCTTTCACTTTTAATATTTTTTGTGTGTAGAGGAAGTCTTTTCTTAAAGAAAAATCCAGTTTAGGGGAAAATGTTGTCCTTGATTGGAAAATGTTGTGTGAGTGTTCTTTAGATCTCCCTCAAAGACATCAAGTACTGGTTCAACCCAGGAAACAGACTTGAGGGCGTTTCAATAAGCTTTGGGCTTTTAATGCAATCAAGGTAAAATAAAAAGGTTAACATTTATTTTCAGGATCCCTGGTGCCCAGCCCGAGGTGACATTCTCCATGAATGAGGCCCAGGCTCAGGTACAGGTTCCCGGCAGAGGGACCGCCACGCCCAAGGAGCACAAGTTCAAGTTGACTGGTGTAGGGAACCAAAACTTGGTTGTATTCTCAGAGAACAAAGGTATATACTTAGACACAAGAATAAACAAATGCTTATATCCAAGAAAATAATATTTTTGACTTTGAATATGTACAGGTTAACAATGTTGCCTATTTCAGTAACAAAATGTCCGAAGAAAAGAAATATGTAATTCGAGTATTCTGTGGAAATGCGGCTTAATGCATGTGGGTGACGTGTCTTCCCAGATTAGCCTGTGCAGTCTGCACAGGCTAATCTTGGAAGACACCATGCTTTTATGGAGTTTTTCGTTTAAAGGAAGTATTTTCTAAACAAAAAACCATTTTAGGCCAAAAGTGTCATATCTGATTAGCCTGTGCAGACATGTCACAGGCTGATCTGGAATAACACTTTACGCACTTGCATTAAGTTCGGAAGGCTCATTGGATTGCACAGCTTTAATTGAGTAATTGTATATTGCAAACAAAATCAAAATGTTTTTGTTTTTGGTTTAGACAGAGACTCACATTATTGTATTAGTAGTTTTGGATAGTGCTTTCAAGAAAGTTGGCATAAAATTTAACCCTTTAAGCGCTGGAACCGAATTTTGAAGGCCTTTGCAAACAGTTTGGATCCAGATGAGACGCCACAGAACGTGGCGTCTCATCAGGATCTAAACTGTTTGCTATTCTGATTGTATTCGTTGAAAAAAATCGAAGAAATGGCTAATTTGAGAAAATCAGCAGACGGCATTTTAGCATACGACAAATTTCCCAGCATGCAAAGGGTTAAATTTCATCACCAAATAGTCCTAGCTATACTACTCACCCATGCATTGGTGTCAGTTTAGGTTTGTGTGGAGCATCTCTATATTACTGTTACTACTGCCGTTATTCAATTGAAACTTCACACGATGTGAAAGTGTTGTCCCTGATTATCTTGTGCAAAATGCACAGGATTATCTGGAACGACACTTTACACACATGCCACAATCCAGTTCTTTGTATGAGGTCAATTACCAAGTACATGCACTATAAATCGGACAAGCAATTAAGCAGAAGTATGCTCTTTTTATGTCCCCCACCACTATAGTGGGGGCATGTTGTTTTTGCCCTGTCTGTTGGTTTGTTTGTTTGTTTGTTTGCCCCAACTTTAACATTTGCCATAACTTTTGCAATATTGAAGATAGCAACTTCATATTTGGCATGCATGTGTATCTCATGGAGCTGCACTTTTTCAGTGGTGAAAGGTCAAGGTCATCCTTCAAGGTCAAAGGTCATATATATGGGGACATAGTGTTTTACAAACACATCGCTTGTTGTTGTTAGAAAATTTCAGGTTTATGTTTGTCAGTCAGTAACTTCAGCTTGAATTTACTTATCTTGGTGAAACTTTGGTTGTGGCAGGTTTGCCATGTAGACCTATGGGCCACATGGTTAAATAACTTAATGTGGGACTGAGGTATTGTGTAAAATTTTGTGTGAAGGTACATGTACACGTATCTTACTTGGAGACCTATACTGGTAATGCATTTAAGAACATTGAGATTCAAGCCAAGGTAACTTTTACTTCAACCACAAAAATGGTGTCTGTCCTATAACTTAAGTTTGCGCTGAAATTGTTTGTGTAGATAACTTTAACAACATACTTTGTTTGGGGTTGCAAATAAATGTTATTAAAGTAAGTGGTAAACTTTTGAAAACTTGGTTAAGTGGCTATGGCCATTTTTCTTCTTGTAATTTATTAATCTTAAGGTTTAAGTTTCCTTATACCTCTTTAACTACTGCAAATAATTATTTTCAATCATGTCTTCCTAGTTGTTATGTCAATTTACTTCAATTTACTGTACACTATCAAACTGGAAAGAATAGTTGAGCACTCTGTCTTTTAAAAACTCTTGTTTACCTTTATTATTCCTTATCAACGTATGAGAGCAGGTAAATTGTAGTCATCCTTTTGGTTGTGCAGTCAGTCTATTGGAAGTGCAGTCAGTCTGTTGGTTGGTGTGCATAAAAGTCAACAAGTTTGTTGAGCTATTCTCATGCAATGTATTTAAATGCTGTCATTACCATGGCACCACCACACCTGGCATCTGTGTGATCCAAATGTTATTTGCAATTAACTTACCTGACAAAGTGTCAGAAGAGTAGGGGTCATTTTTATTTTTAAAATCCAGCTGAAAGAAGAAGGCTCTACTCCAAGTCTTAAAGTTAAAAAAAAATGCGATAGCAGAGTATAATGCCATAGGTTTGATTGATTACAGTTTCTGAGTGTTAATGTTGAAATCTACCCTTGCAAATATCTACCGGTATATACGCCTGGCTCTGGAAAAACAGGTCTTATGCATAAGTGGAAAGTGTGGTCACAGATTAGCCTTTGCAGTCTGAAGAGCCTTATCAGGTACGACCCGTTCGGCTAAAATGGATTTTTTTCATTTCAAGGCAGTTTCTTCTAAACGAAAATTCAGTCTTAGCAGAAAGTGTTGTCCCTTATTATCTTGTGCAAAATGCACAGGATTATCTGAAACGACACTTTACGCACATGTCTAAAGCCCCATTTCCCCAGAGGGAGACTCGTATCTTTGTGTTTTTAAGGTGAGGGAACCACAGCAGCCGAGATAACAGAGCGTATTGCCATAGAGGGGAAGGTAATACAGAGGGCAGAGTGTCAGCCTGTGGTGGACAAGAGCTACATGCAGCTCAAGAAGTAGGTTCAGAGCTCCAGATAACGTTTTGTGAAATTCTTAAATTACTACCAGATTTTCAAAAAGAATTCTTAACTCTGAAATTTAATTCTTAACGTTACTACTCAGTTTTGGGAAATAATTCTTATTTTTTCTAAATGACCTAAAAAGTAAATAAATAATAATGGATATTTTCATGCAAAATAAATCAAAATAAACATACTAGCAACTTTATTTATACGAGTTCAACAGTGTCTTTTCAGTATTATACAATTTTATTTTTCAAATACCTAAATATGCCACAACTGTGCTTAGATTGCATGCCTTAGATGATTTTTTACATATTTCACAATTAAAACGTGTCTCCCCTTCAATCTTTTCCACGATTAGCCACGGGACTTGTCCCTTCCACTCGTTCAATGTTGTTTTTTTTGTTTAAGTTTGGACCCGTCGTGTCGCGTTTTTGTTTAGCTTTTTCGACTGTGTCGGCAACTGAACATACAACATCGTATAAGATCTTTTCTTTAATGTCTTTCTAAACATTTAACTTCGGCTCACTTTTCGTACAATATGTTAAAAGCGTGTTTTTGGACGCTTTGCAGTTTTTTAAGGACGCTCTCTGGGTGCCGCCATTGTTTTTTGACAGATAGACTGTATACGCCGCTTTTATTGGAAAAAATGCGCGTTGTTAAACAAACCCGATAACCATTCTATATAAGCACCTCAAAGATCTTTAATACGCGAAAAGAACTCATTAAAAATCAAAACGAACAGATGTAAAAATAATATTCGTAACTTGATTTTGTAATTCTTAATGGTACGACAAAATAAATACGTAACGGACTTGAAAATAATTCGTAATTACGAAAATACGACCCTTATCTGGAGCTCTGAGGTTCCATTTGACCATGGTCTGGGGAAAATTAAGGATAAAAGGTGTTCTTACATGCAGCTCAAGAAGTAGGTGCCATTTGACCATGGTCTGGGGAAAACTAGGGATAAAAAGTGTTTTACATGCAGCTCAAGAAGTAGATTCCATTTGACTGTGGTCTGGGGAAAACTATGGATAAAAAGTGTTCTTACATGCAGCTCAAGAAGTAGGTCCCATTTAACTGTGGTCTGGGGAAAACTATGGATAAAAAGTGTTCTTACATGCAGCTCAAGAAGTACGTTCCATTTAATTGTGGTCTGGGAAAAACTATGGATAAAAAGTGTTCTTACATGCAGCTCAAGAAGTAGGTCTCATTTAACCGTGGTCTGGGGTAAACTAAGGACAAAAGGTGTTCTTACTGAAGAATGTAATGACAGCATTCATGAATACATTTTCTTCAAAGTTTTGAAAATAAAGAATTGCCATAAATTAAGTGTACACGTAGCTACTTACACCTAAATTTTCTCTTAATACTGAAACATTGTTTTAAAATGTTGCCATAGTCAACAGGTGCTGTACATCAATGATATAAACTAAAGACTATAAAGTTGCATTATATGCAGTCTTCACAGTAATTCATGCATGATGCTTCCACTTAAATTAGGATTTTGGCATCTATGGAAATCTGTGTAACATGTATTTTCTATACTTTTTATTGCAGCAATTGAGGGTTTTACTGTGAAACTGATGTATCTTCTCCACATTTCTATTTACGATACATTAGTTTTGCACTTAAAACTGTTTGTTTGCAGACGTCATGTGGAGGATTCCAACAAACCCAAGCGTGAAATCAAGCAGATCACAGGTGTGGTCACAACCTACAAGCCAGTCAGCAACCATGCCGCTAATGTATGTACTCATGGATGGAGTGAAGCCTGTGGGATCATTTTCCCTTTATTGATGATATCCACCATAAAAAATTGCATAGAGTAATATTTAGGTTTTGACTCTTTATCCCATATATTTTAAAGGTTTTTTTATTTTTTTATTTTTTTTTACTCTTTGTTTAAAATAATAAATTTACAACACTAATTTATGTGTACAAGCGCATTCCGCAGGGGCAACAGTGTATGCTACACAAATTTCTTGTTAACATCAAAGATAAGATCTGATTTTGTAATTATGCCCCCCTTCGAAGAAGAGGGGGTATATTGCTTTGCTCATGTCGGTCTGTCGGTCGATCTGTCGGTCGGTCTGTCGTTCCGTCCACCAGGTGGTTGTCAGATGCTAACTCAAGAATGCTTGGGCCTAGGATCATGAAACTTCATAGGTACATTTATCATGACTCGCAGATGACCCCTATTGATTTTGAGGTCACTAGGTCAAGGTCACGGTGACCCAAAATAGTAAAATGGTTTCTGGATGATAACTCAAGAACGCATACGCCTAGGATCATGAAACTTCATGGGTAGATTGATCATGACTCGCAGATGACCCCTATTGATTTTGAGGTCACTAGGTCAAAGGTCAAGGTCATGGTGACCCGAAATAGTAAAATGGTTTTCGGATGATAACTCAAGAACGCATACGCCTAGGATCATGAAACTTCATGGGTAGATTGATCATGACTCGCACATGACCCCTATTGATTTTGAGGTCACTAGGTCAAAGGTCAAGGTCACGGTGACCCGTAATAGTAAAATAGTTTTCGGTTGATAACTCAAGAACGCATATGCCTAGGATCATGAAACTGCATAGGTAGATTGATCATGACTCGCAGATGACCCCTATTGATTTTGAGGTCACAAGGTCAAAGATCAAGGTCACGGTGACCCAAAATAGTAAAATGTTTTTCGGATGATAACTCAAGAACGCTTTTGCCTAGGATCATGACACTTCATAGGTACATTGATCGTGACTTGCAGATGACCCCTATTGATTTTCAGGTCACTAGGTCAAAGGTCAAGGTCACAGTGACAAAAAACGTATTCACACAATGGCTGCCACTACAACGGACAGCCCATATGGGGGGCATGCATGTTTACAAACAGCCCTTGTTTTAATTTTGATTCTAAATAAAAATGAAAACCAAATAAAACATGGCTATTGATCTAATAGCAAAAACAAATGTATTTTGTAGGGATGGCATCGAATACCTATATCGGTATTTGAATACCCGCAAATCTATTCAATCGAATATTCGAATATTTGCATTAAACAGTTGGAATGTATTACCTTCTTTTATCTGCAACCAGGAACTAATACAAACAATTTGAATATGTCCCTGTTTATAACCATTTGCCGATGCCTTAGAAGATTGTTGCTTTTGTTAACTTTGCTATAGAGTTATCTTATCGTTGTGAACTTAATCTATGAACGACACTCAAATCGGACACAATTAAAATGATAAAAACAAGTCATAGAATTGTAATCATTAACATTTGAGTTTTTTCATAAATTTTATAATGGCGATAACATGTGTGTGGGTGTACAACAAAAAAGTATCATTTCAAAAGGTTATGCAAAATACATCGCAAAGAATTTTAGTGATGACTGCATATTTTCTATAAAAACACACATTTATATCATTTGTCAACTTTGACTTCTTCAAACATTTAATGGCTGTTCAAACTGTGATCACACCATGTTAACTATTGTTCACTAGTCATTTTAAGGCCCTAATTGGTAGCATATTGACAAACACAAGTTGAGGCCCTTTCTTTGGGTGTGTATATTGCGACTGCACAATCGACGCTGATAAGAGCACGCTATCAGTTTGACACGTCAAACTTCCTATCAAACATGTTAATCCATACATGCCAGAAATTTTCGGGTCCAAATCGGGACAGTCCATTAAAAATGTCGGGACATTTGACCAAAAAACAGGACACCTAAAACGATCAATCCTGCCACCTTTACTGAAGTCAGTTTTCAGCTAATTAATTACAAAACCTCATAATTTCTGGCAAATATTGACGATAAATGTGTTTAGAATTGCATGAACACAGACGTTCTCCATTTTCCGGAAGTAAACAAACATGTGCACTATGTGGATGAATCCATTTGGTACTAAGGGAACGTTCAACGGGATGTGAGCACATCGAGCACTGTTTTTATTCAACCAATCATCCATTAGCTCTAAATTTAGATTGATGCAATATGTACAAATTATTTTCTGAAAATCAGTCAAAAACAAAAGTAAATTTATGTCTCTGGTATCGGTCAGCGCTCGATTTGTTTGACATATAATACACTGAATACCGCGTAATTATTGCATCTTTGGGCTTGATTTGTGCCTTGAAATACAAAAAGCAATCTGCTTATTGCACTAAGATGCATCTATCACTAGCAATTAACGACCCTTATCATAAAAATACCCTGGTGTGAATGCCCGATAAAATCAATAATTTGCCGATATATCGCTGATAAGGTGTCAAAAACAACACTGGATCACTCGACTAGTAGATATGGTTTGTTAATAGGGGGCAATAAAGGGATTAGCGATGGTAGTTGAAGCCAGACGTAGCTTGAATAGGGAATTTTATTGTGAACTTATAGAGCGTATATCGTTTTGTACGAATGTCGGGACAAATAGTGTCACATCGGGACACCGGGACAAACACCCCAAAAGCAGGACTGTCCCGCCAAGATCGGGACGTCTGGCATGTATAGTTAATCCCTTTTGATTTCAATTGGCAATCAGTTTTTATTGTTGTAATTAGTAAGCAACTTGCGGATAATTATTTTAAAAGCACAAAATCAATTGAAATACTAAACTTGCGAATACACCAATGCCAAACCTGCCATTCAAATACTAACGATTCAATCGAATATTCAAATAATTTTGTCATCCCAAGTATTTTGTAATAAAATAAACAACAGATAGTAAGATTTTATTCCAGAGTAGTTGTAAACATTTGATGGTAAGCTTTTGTTCTGATGTAGTTTTGAACATTCACCGGAATAGTTTGTTTGATAATAAGTTATTTCCCTATCCTGGTCTAAACATTCTGTATGAACTATTTCTGTTTCAGATTGAGCATGAAAAGAAGATTAAAGAAGGGGGAAAGAGAATACGAGATGAGCGGGACGTGGTTACAAACAAACTGTTTGAGATCTTTGAGAAGCATCAGTACTATAACATACAGGACCTTGTGCGTCTGACAAACCAGCCTGTGGTAAGTAGATATGGGTTGTTTAACAGGTGCTGTATGCTTGTTGTTCTTCATATTTTTTCATGAAACTTGAAATATGGATAGATGGCAATATGGAGATTATGCATGTCATTTCATTTTGTTCCTACATCAAGAATTCTGGTTACTATGGCAACAAATTTTTTTTTTTTTTTTTTTTTACTGACAATGGTAGAGTTTCACCGGTATAGGACAATATTGCTTGGCAATCTCTTGTTAATTTTAAAATACTGTCATAGTTATATTAATTTTGGCGTATTGTGTTCTTTAACAAGCATAAGCAGTATTTGACATAGAGGACCTTGTACCACTCTAAACAGCCTGTGGTACAAGCTGTATGCTTGTTAATCTAACCATACAGTTACAAGTTAGTTAATCTTGACATATGCGTAATGATCTTGGAAAACTTGAGTTAATGCATCTGCGTAAAGTGTCATCACAGATTAGGCTGTGCAGTATGCACAGTCTAACAATGGACGACACTTCCCGCATTAATGGAATTATTTGTATAAAGAAAGTCTCTTCTTAAAGAAAATCCTGTGTTGTCCCACACTAGCCCATTCAGACTTAATAAAAACAGCAAGAAATCACATGTTTACTCACAATCATCATGCAACTGGCTTCAGAACTTTTATTTGTATATGAGCATACATTTCTCAAGAAAGTCTAAACATTTCTATATAAGATACATGGCTGCAATGAGGTGACGCAGTTTTCCTGATATGACATGATAGTACATGTTCCAGCTTTTATTTTATGATTCAAAACGGTTGGCCAAACAGGATCCTTTGCCTTATTTTCTAACTTGGGAACAACATTTATGATATCAATACAACTGTATCGCTTCCCTTATAAATTCTTTTGCATAAAGTGTAAAAATGCTTTGTCAGAAGTCACATATATTATACAAACATAAAAAAGCAGATCAATTAATTTTATCCCACTTTTACAGCGAATTCGTTTGATTAAAGCCCTGTTGATTAAATATCATCTATAATCAACGGCAGGAAATGACGTCAATATTTCGACGAAATGACGTCATAAATCCAGCGAAATTATCCAGTCAAACTAATTTTGTTTAAATAAAAAGGTTTACAAAATAAAAAGTGGGATAAATAGAATAAAAATTAGTGTTGATTATAGATCAGGTTTATCATGCTCAGCCTGAAAACGAAAAAGCACTCGCCAAGGCTCGTGCTTTTTGTTTTCTAAGCCTCGCATGATAAACCTGAACTGTAATCAACACTAACCTATTATTCTCTCAGCATCCCTCACACTACTTTGGGGGAAGGGGTCGGCAGCCCTTAGGAGGGGGAATTTTCGCGGCGTTTCCCTTTTAGGGGATTTTTTTACTTACTCTCTCATTATTACATTTGTACATGTTTGCACTATATTCATTGCATTTTTCATAATTTAGTATGTTTGCAAAGATTAAATTGAAATAGAATTGAGATATAATAATCATGAGACACATCTTATTTTATTTTTTTAGGGGGAATTTTTACCCCCCAAAAGGGGAGAAAAGTATACTTTTCAGGTGGGGGACTGCCGCTGAATTTCGGCGGCAGATTTAATAGATTGAGGGCCCTGTCTCTATTTCTTAATGTCTCAGGGGAGTGCATCAGGGCATTTTTTCATCTCGTTAATTTAAACAAATAATTCTCATAATGTCTGTCCACCCAATCCTCCATTGGCATATAGCAGGGCATCTGTGTAAAATAGGCTTAATTCTTGTTGTTTTTTTGATGATCACTTTTATTTAATATCGTGCTAATTTAAGAGATCAAACAATACTTAACATATTGACTCATTAAGTCAATATTTATAACAGTACTTCACAGATACAATTGTGAACAATAATATACAATAAAATTTATAACAACAGGTATAACAAAAACTGATTCTCCCAAACAAAATAGTAGTAGATTATATAGATATTCCAATCAAAAAAAGTTTCTAATGAACTTATTAGTATATGACCATATTTAACTCACTTTGATATTGTTATGGAGAGAGTGCTTTTTCATGGGAACGCTTTCATATGTTAATTTCTTGAATATCTTCTATCCCAAACATTTAATATCATATTTAAATCATGACATATCAACTATTCAAAGATTCAGCATGTGCTGAACACCAAAATGCAATTATCACCCGACATTCCCACAACTAGAATTCCTGTATGTTTACTGTAGTAGACACATGTTGGTTTTCTCACATTATCCTTCTCTGTGACCACATCTGCAAGTCTCTGTCCCCCATCTGTGTCCACCTGGATGATTGTGTTGGACCAGCCTCCACATACCAGAACCTGTCCTGTGTCTGTCACATGGAGGCCAGGTTTGTTTTCCCCCCACATCAGTGCAGGGTCAGACAGTGTGGAGATCACTGTACCATCCCTGGACAGTGTGACTAGCTTATTGTCATAGTTAGTCACATATATCCTCTCTCCATCTGGACTCACTGCACAGGTGCCAACTGTGGTATTGAAAGCAGTGAAGTTGAGGTGTTGTGTATGAAAACATGATATCGCATTAGTGGCAGTTTAGGAGGATATATAACACCTATAAACATACATAAATACTTAATATATGTAATGTTTTTACCTTTCATTATCTTGTTTTTCACATAAATGCTGAAACAGTAACCTTAAAAGAGAGACAAACATAATAAAGCAGAATATGCATGTAAATCTGAGTACATGTATACACAATTCCAGACATTTCCAATAAAAATTAGTTGTTTTTTATCTAAAGCATATTCTCAATACACATGCTTTTCATTAATTCATGCTAATTACATGTATATGATATGCATTGATTGTACGCTGCCTTTTTGCCTAGTGTTATGAATTATTTTTTTTCCATCGTCTGACATCTTGGAATTATTGTATACAGTTGTATATAGCAACATAAATTTATGAACCAATAGTTATACCCCCACAAACGAAGTTTAAGGGGGATATATAAGTGTGAGCTATCTGTCTGTCGGTTTGTCGGTCGGTCCGTATTAAGTGTCCGATCTCTAATTCAAGTTGTTTTCATCCGATCTTCACCAAACTTGGTCAGATGTTGTATTTAGATGATGTCTAGGTCAAGTTCAAATATGGGTCATGCCGGGTCAAAAACTAGGTCACAGGGTCACTCAGTGTGTTTAAAACATTGAGCATGGTGTGCGCTCTTTAATTCAAGTAGTTTTCATCCGAGCTTCACCAATCTTGGTCAGAAGTTGTATCTAGATGATGTATAGGCCAAGTTCGAACATGGGCATGCATGCCGGGTCAAAAACTAGGTCACAGGGTCACTTAGTGCGTTTTAAACATTGAGCATGGTGTCCGCTGTTTTTTGTGAAGACAACATGCAAAATATTCTGTGTCAATGCGGCATGTGGGGGTATTCGTCACGTCTGTGACAAAGCTCTAGTTTAGCCTGATGTCATACGAGGACACTTCTAGGCACTTGTTTAATGTTTTGAACAAATCAAACTTTTTATGCTCCGGGATTGAATGATCGGGGGTATATTGTTTTTGGCCTGTCTGTCTGTCTGTCACAAACTTTAACCTTGGTCATAACTTTTGCAATATTGAAGATAGCAACTTGATATTTGGCATGCATGTGTATCGCATGGAGCTGCACATTTTGAGTTGTGAAAGGTCAAGGTAATCCTTCAAGGTCAGAGGTCAAGTATATGGCGCATTAAGGGGCATTGTGTTTCTGACAAACACATCTCTTGTTTATTAAGTGTTTATTGACTTATGAAGATAATCATAACAATAAGATATCAAATTGATAAAAGGTAATGAATTTAAAACTAATCCGGATGTATGCAATACATAGCAAACTTGTTATATTTAGTGAAATTGATTTTTGGAAAAGTTATCATTGCTAGTAATGAACTTATTTATTTTATGTCTTACACCCCATTAAGGATGGAAAAGAGAAACAGGAAGAAACACAAAATGACATAAACAAAACGTATTTTTGCGGAGAAAAGTGTAAAATTGAAAATATTAAGTACAATTTTCTACAAAATATGTCATTTGTATGTTTTTCTTGAGGTATTTATACAATTGATTTAGCACTTGTCAGTGTGTTTATGTTGCTTAAATATTAAGGGATATATCATGGTAAAAATAGATGAAGCAGTCAGGAAAAATTTGCATATGTATGTCTATATGTATGTAAAAAAAAATGTGCATCAGTGGTCAATGCAGAGTTACGTTCTTTTGTCTGTATTATTATTCATACATTTTGGGGGGAACATACTTTTTTATTTGAATATGTATGTATTTGTGATTGCAAAAAAATACAACATATGACCTTGTTTGATATGTTCATTTTCTTATTTACAAATGTGTTTTTTAAGATAATAAGAAATTGATTGCTTCTTAATTTCAATTATAGTAGAATAATTGCTCATGCAGAATAACTATATTGTTAAGAAAAATTTGTCTTATCAGTATGGGCATGCAGAATGAATATATTTAGTAAGAATTACCTGTCCATGTTCCCCTTGTATCTTCATACAGCTTTCTCAGGAGTCTTCCATCCACAGTGTATTGGTACAGAGCTGTGACTGTTGTAATGAACAGATTGCCCTGGTGATGGGCAATACTATGGCATAAATGTTGGAATTCCATAGTTCTGTCCTTTACCAGCTTACGATTGGTCACTCTGATGAAAATGATCTCTTTGATATACATAGCAACAGCCACCAGACTTGAGTCGATGCTGCAAGTGGACAATGGGTTACTAGGCAAGTCATAGTGGGTCACCACCTTCATGGTCTGATCCAACAGCTTAACTTTTCTGTTGTTTGTGATCAGGAGTTCTCCAGTAGCTATCTCACAGATACCTGTTATATAGCACCAGCTATACTCAGAATCCTTCTCTATCTTAACATTATACATCTTACTTGTCTTCATTCTGTTCATTCTGATGATTTGGTTTGGATCAGACTTGTCATGTGCACTTGATAGATATCTTTGGACCAACTGGGTTGATGAACTTGATGTTACTGTATGATACTGTTTATGTGGTACTGATGCTTGATTGGAAATTGTATCTAGTTTGTTAAGAGCACTTGTTTGGTTTGCAATTTCTGCTTGTCTGGGTGTTCCTAATACTAATACTGGACTGGTAACCAGGTCTTGCTTGTTAGTTTCACTTGCTTGGATTTCAGGATCACTTTTGATGGGTAGTGCACAACATGCTTCAGGTTTTGTCTCTTTGGTTACTCTGTTTTCTGTGAGTATTTGTCCTAATCCTGAAAGAGTGGCCATGGTTTGAAGGATGATTGGATCAGGTGTAAAGCTCAGTGTTATGTCATTCTCTACTGTCATTTCTTGTAAAACTGCTTTGGTCTTGAGAGACATGTCCAAGCATTTTCTGTAAATAATCATTTGGATTGCTTCACTTTTGCCTTTCATAGTAAGCCAATCTTCTTTAACAGATGTCATCTTTTTGATTGACTCATTGCAGTTTGCATTATCAGTTTGAATAGATGTTCTCAATTTAGCCAGTAGTGTGTCTAGCTCCTTGATGGTATTCCTCTCCAGTTGATCCAAAGAATCATTGATTGCCTTGCGTAAAGCATTGATTTCTTCCAGAATTGTATTGTAGGCTTGTTCCAGGGACTTCAGACTTTCCTCAAGGTCATCTTTCTTCATAATCAACTGTCTATGTAAAGTATCAAGAGTCGCTGACAACTGCTTGAATTCCCCTTTTTGGTGCAGGTCTTTCACTTTATCAGCTATGAGAACAAAATGGCTGCATTTTCTGCAAAGGAAGTCCCCTTTAAATGCATTCATGACATCAGCAACTTCAATCTTTATTTATTTTTTAACCAGATTAGGGTGTATTTTTTTAATATTACAATTATCAAACTTTGTACACTCAGTACTAGCACTTAAACAGGGAAACAATTATTTAGTATACTACTTACTTATGATTGTAGACATGACATACTGTGCACATCAGCGCACTGTGGTCCTCACAGAATGTTTCCAATTTCCTGTTCTTGTGCACCTCACATTGCTCTAGAACATCAAATGTTGCATCAGAAACTGGCCACTTACTGAAGTTTTTCTTGTCCAAAGTTACATGCTTCTGATAAAGAAAGTTATGGTGCTCCAAACATTTGCCACAGTAAATCTTGCAACAGTCCTCGCAGTAAAATTCAGCCTCTGTGTTTCTGTCATTTCCCTTACAAGTGTAACAAGAAAAGTCAAAGAACAAATCTGATCCCCTATGAATTGAAGTCTCAAAATTGGAAGCCATTTTACTTGCTCATTATGTTCACTCATGAACAAGTGAATAATATGACATTCTGATTTTTGAACCAGTATCACCTGATCTGCACTCATGTGATTATTTAGATATCTGTAAATTTCTTTGTATCTTATCACTAAATTAAACATTTACATGTAGATGACTTACAAAAGAAAAATCTTTTGCATTCTCAGGTTGTGAAGTGTATGGTAATTGAGGTGTTAAACGTTTGTATCAAAATAAATAGTAACATTGCTTTGTAATAGTGGAAAAAAAACCTGAAACAAATGTTGTTTCAACCCTATAAAAATCTTATCATACAAAAAAAAAATCAATTGGTGATATTTTCTCTGACAGCTTATGAATAAATAATTTTTCAAATAATTAATATACTATGGGTTTAAGACATTGATATATTTTTAGATGTTCTTTATAGCACATTGTACATTAGTTTAAGTTACATGGCTTCTTAATGATCCTGAACTGATTCATGGTTTGTAAATAAAATTAAAAGTATCAATAGCATATTAGATTACTGAATATTAACTACTGATGACCTTATATGAAAAATAACAACATCTCCAAGTGACCTGATTTATTAAAAAAATATAGTGAAGAAGGTAAGATAAAACCTATCTGATATCTGTTATCATGTCAACCATAGTGATGACTGTTCAACATGTACAACTGGAGTTCATTTGGTATGTTCTGCTTGACAGCTAACCTCAATAAGAGGAATCTGGACATGACGTATGTTGTACATGCATAGGTGGGTTCTAAGCCCTTGTCTCAGTCCCAACAGCATTTGAAAGAAATATGTTTGGATTTAAAGTTGTAAATCCATGTATTTCTGTAGTGTATGCATATGTTGCATATTTTCCTTTGTGTTTGTATTAAGGATAATAGTGTTTTTTTCTCGTTTCTGTACAAAATCAGTCTGACCACTATTTGCAGTGCTCTCCTTTTGTGACAAAATTGTAACTTAATGAGTAATGGTTTGATGTGGCTGTCTGGTTAGCACAGTGGTTTGTACTGGCGCTTCTCACCTAGGTGACTCGGGTTCAATTCTCATTTCTGGAAGCATGTGAGTTTGGTTGTTGTTAATCATACCAGACAGGTGTGGTTTCTTTCAGGCTCTCTAGCTTTAACCCACAACAAAAGACACCCCAAAGTTCAAAATCTGTCTGTTAGAATTGCAGATTGAATCTATAATTAACAACTCATCCCTACTTTTATGCCTCTGAAGGAGGGCATATAGTGATCAGACAGTCCGTCTGTCTGTCTGTCTGTCCGTCTGTCCTTCTGTCACACTTTGCGTTTATGTTTCGCGTTTTCAAACATGCTCGTAACTTCTATGTCCCTTCACATAGCAATTTGATATTTGGCATGCATGTGTATCTCATGGAGCTGCACATTTCGAGTGGTGAAAGGTCAAGGTCATCCTTAAAGGTCAATGGTAAAAAAACATGTATCAATGCGGCGCAGTAGGGGGCATTGTGTTTCTGATAAACACATCTCTTGTTCATTAGTCTAGGAAGTTAATTAGGTAGAAGGGCAGGGTTTGCGCTCTGTGAGTCTATGTGTCTGTGAGTCTGTCACACTTTTCAAAATTCAGCCTCTGTGTTTCTGTCATTTCCCTTACAAGTGTAACAAGAAAAGTCAAAGAACAAATCTGATCCCCTATGAATTGAAGTCTCAAAATTGGAAGCCATTTTAGCTGTTTAATTAATTTCACTCTTGTGAAAGTGGAGAAATGACATTCTGATTTTTGAACTATTATCACCTTATCTCCACTCATATGATTGTTTCAATTGATATCAGGGTAGATTTCTCCGTATCTTATCACCAAATTAAACTGATAGATGAGTATACAAAAATTGTTTGAACAGACATACTTTTGCATACCAATATTTTGAATTGTATTGAAATTGATGTGTTTTAAGTCGTATGTTTATTAATAAAAATAAATACTTATATTGCTTTGTAACAGTAAAAACCTCAGATTTAAATGCAAAAAATATATAATAAGTCATGACATACCAACGTAAAGCTACTCATATAAAATCGTTTTTAGCATTTATTTGTTCATGTATTCTTAAATATTTAAAATTTAATACAATAAAACATTGATATATATTTTCTATGTTCTTTCTATAAGAGCCTTGCATTTTAAATTACATGGCTTCTTACCGACCCTGATGTGATACAGGATTTGTAAATAAAGTAAATTGGTTGATAGCCAATTAAATAACCAGATATCAACTACTACTGACCTATATAAATATGAAATAATAAACTTTTTTTTAATGTGAAACGATTAAGCAATGAAAAAAAAATGTTATTATGAAGGATGTAAGATAAAACCTTTCATGTCATCCACATTGATGACTGTTGAACATGTACACCTGGAGTACATTTGGTGTATTCTGCTTGAGTTTTTGCCACAATGTGAAAAATCTGGAAATGTATGTTGTACATACGTAGGTGTGTTCTTATCCATTGTTGACAGTATGGGAACAAATTTTAGACATTTGGCTATCAAGGACAATAATTGCAGTTGTGTGGCTGTCTGCCGACCCTTGTCGGTGGGTGCAGGAAATAAACCGGTTACAGTTGGATTTTTATCACTTCCATAGCGGATGAGCACATAGATGGTAAATACAAGGACTATCAAGTAAGATCTCCAAATAGCACGGACGATCTGATGATGAACAAGGTGCTGAAAAGGACATACACAGTGCAAGCACAATGGCGGATGTTCATGTAAATACAGGAGGATGATAATTAATTAACGTTTTCCATGCTACTGACAATGCAACTTGGGCAATGAGATTACAACCGAGAACACGCTGATGCTCTTGAGATGCCAGCTTCTACTGCAAGTTGAAAGCAGTGTCCTAGTTACTAAAGGGAAGGAGATGCCAGCTTCTACTGCAAGTTGAAAGCAGTGTCCTAGTTACTAAAGGGAAGGAGATGCCAGCTTCTACTGCAAGTTGAAAGCAGTGTCCTAGTTACTAAAGGGAAGGAGATGCCAGCTTCTACTGCAAGTTGAAAGCAGTGTCCTGGTTACTAAAGGGAAGGAGATGCCAGCTTCTACTGCAAGTTGAAAGCAGTGTCCTGGTTACTAAAGGGAAGGAGATGCCAGCTTCTACTGCAAGTTGAAAGCAGTGTCCTAGTTACTAAAGGGAAGGAGATGCCAGCTTCTACTGCAAGTTGAAAGCAGTGTCCTGGTTACTAAAGGGAAGGAGATGCCAGCTTCTACTGCAAGTTGAAAGCAGTGTCCTGGTTACTAAAGGGAAGGAGATGCCAGCTTCTACTGCAAGTTGAAAGCAGTGTCCTGGTTACTAAAGGGAAGGAGATGCCAGCTTCTACTGCAAGTTGAAAGCAGTGTCCTGGTTACTAAAGGGAAGGAGATGCCAGCTTCTACTGCAAGTTGAAAGCAGTGTCCTGGTTACTAAAGGGAAGGAGATGCCAGCTTCTACTGCAAGTTGAAAGCAGTGTCCTAGTTACTAAAGGGAAGGAGATGCCAGCTTCTACTGCAAGTTGAAAGCAGTGTCCTGGTTACTAAAGGGAAGGAGATGCCAGCTTCTACTGCAAGTTGAAAGCAGTGTCCTAGTTACTAAAGGGAAGGAGATGCCAGCTTCTACTGCAAGTTGAAAGCAGTGTCCTGGTTACTAAAGGGAAGGAGATGCCAGCTTCTACTGCAAGTTGAAAGCAGTGTCCTGGTTACTAAAGGGAAGGAGATGCCAGCTTCTACTGCAAGTTGAAAGCAGTGTCCTGGTTACTAAAGGGAAGGAGATGCCAGCTTCTACTGCAAGTTGAAAGCAGTGTCCTAGTTACTAAAGGGAAGGAGATGCCAGCTTCTACTGAAAGTTGAAAGCGGTGTCCTGGTTACTAAAGGGAAGGAGATGCCAGCTTCTACTGCAAGTTGAAAGCAGTGTCCTGGTTACTAAAGGGAAGGAGATGCCAGCTTCTACTGCAAGTTGAAAGCAGTGTCCTGGTTACTAAAGGGAAGGAGATGCCAGCTTCTACTGCAAGTTGAAAGCAGTGTCCTGGTTACTAAAGGGAAGGAGATGCCAGCTTCTACTGCAAGTTGAAAGCAATGTCCTGGTTACTAAAGGGAAGCTAGGACAGAGAAATAGAAAAGACATGATTGTAGGTGCACTTGTGAATAGAAAGAAGAGTAAAATCCTCAGGTTCAGAAAATGGCTCGCCAGAAAACCAGACATGTATCAATATGACGGCTGATTAATGAACTGCATGACGAAAAAAGACACCAAGGGCTTCTGCCCATCAGCTATCACATATACATAGAGATTCGTTGTGCCATCTCCAAGATCATCCGTCAGGTCTATGATAAGATACATGTAGAATTTGCTGACAAAAAAATTCCTTGTCCTCAAACTCCAAATAATTGGAAGAATATTTTGACATGCAGTTCAAACACCGATGGTAGCAGCACATCTGTGTGGGTGCCTTGGATGGGAAGCACATCACTATTCAGTATTCTCGGCATGGTGGTTCCTTGTTCTGCAGCTACAAGGGATGCCATTCCATAATCCTTGTGGCCCTTGGTCGACGTGGACTTAAGTTCATTTAGGTGGAAATAGTGTGCTGAAGGAATTTATTAAGCAGGGTGTGTTTGGCCTACCTGATCTTGAACTTATACAGAATGACAACAGACCAATGCTGTTCTATATTGCTGCAGATGAAACATTCACCTTGAAGACTTGGCTCATGAATCCTTTCTCTAATAAAATAAATATGTAAGTAATGTCAAGTACATTTATTTTGTACAATATAAACTGGGTTTAATCAAATATTGCTTATATAGAAATAAATATGTGGTTAATTGAAAATGTTTGAATATCTTTACTCATAACTCAAGATTGATTTATTAGGGATGAATAGTTTGTTCATACCTTTGTAACGAAAATGATAGTGGTTCATTAACCCTTTGAATGCTGGGAAATTTGTTGTCTGCTAAAATGTCGTCTGCTGAATTTCTTAAATTAGCATTTTCTTCGATTTTTTTCAAAGAATATCAACAGAATAGCAAACAGTTTGGATCCTGATGAGACGCCACGTTCTTTTGCGTCTCATATGGATCCAAACTGTTTGCAAAGGCCTTCAAAATTCGGTTCCCGCACTGATAGGGTTAATATTAAAGTGATTTTTTGGCAGTTGAAACATACACTAAAGTTACTAAAGCTAGTACAGTGCATATTTCTGGACTAATGCAGGGCAGATAGTTTTCTAGTGACAAGGGCAAATCATTCTTAAGTGAATGTAGGGCAGAAAATTGTGATGTTAATGCGGTTAATGCAGGGCAGATATATATGTATTGTATGCAGGGCTGATTATTCTGTAAAGTGAGTTTTGTCTGCAGTTAATGCTGATATGAATACAGGTCAGATAATTGTTAAGGGAATTCATGTAGATTATTGGAAGTGTATGCAAAGCATGTTATTCTTTAAAGAATATTGCAAAAAATTCAAAAGTGATTGCAGAGCAGATAATTAAGTCCTGATTTATCAAATATTTCTGTTGTAACAGCTGCGCAAATAATCCTGTAATTGACATGCAGGTCATATAATTCTATTTATTGAACATTCTGTAGTGCCTGCAATGCAGATAATTCTGTAGAGAATGCATGGCAGATGATTCTGTAGAAACTGTAGGGAAGATAATTCTGTAAGAGCATCAGGGCCGATAATCCTTTGATGAAAGTAGGGTAGATAATTCGAAAATGAAAGCAGGAAAGATTATTCTTTAATGAAAGCAGGGCAGATAATTCTTTAATAAAAGCAGGTGAGATAATTCTGTAGTGAATTCACTTATTTGGCTTACAAGTTGGCATGTCTGGCAGTCTGCCTACATGAGTGAAGTGACTTCCTCCATATTTTTTTCAAGCGATTGCATTGAAACTTCAAATATGTGAGGATGTGTGCTTGTTATCCCCAGATATCCAGGCATTTCGGATATTTTCCCTTTAACTGGGCTGACAGAGAATTGTGAGGGTTTTAGCTTGTTTTAGCTTTAGCTCTAGTTTTGTAGTAATGAGTGTGTTGAACGAACTGTGAAGATATTAAGGATGTTGAGCTTTACTCTGGGAAGGCCTTTATGAACTTAATTAATTTTATAACCTTTAATAAATGACCCCTTTTCATTGAGACCAATGTCGATCATAGATTGTGTAACCTTAATATCATAAAGCATGATAACCAAGATCCTATATTGGGTTTGTTAATGACATTTTGATACATTAGTGTTCACCTGTTAACATATTTCACGACTGGCAATTTTCAAAATCAATGTAATTTATATCTAATACTTCACAGTTGAAAGAAAGTCTTTCATTATCAAAGAGGCTTTGATTTGTTACAGCTGAGATATTAGGTTGAAATGTAACCCATTCTATTTGCGCATTCAAGTATCATACTACAATGTACATGTATATGCTGATATTGTCATTTTTTAGTTGGGACAAATGAGGAATTATAACCAACGATTTCCAAATTTTTAAATGTTACTAAAACAATTTCAATTTTGAGTGGTCTTGTGTTATGTTGTTTTTTTTTTGTTTTTGTTTTTTTTTGGGGGGGGAGAGTATTGAACCTGTGTCGTTTAGGTGAGAAGCACATGTACACCGTACCAACCACTGCGCTAGTAGGACAGCCCCACACAATTCTGTTTTCATATAAGACACTTTTAAGGGATTAAAAAATACGTTGCTGAAGGCATGAGTCAGTTAAGCTGGCTCGAGGTTTGAGTTTCACTTGAAGGTCAGCTACTTGAGCTTCCATCTCGAGAATATCTTTGTAGAAACATTGTTCACTGCTATCATCATACAACATGAAATGAACAGAAAGCTCACTCTTATTTGTGGACTTGACATTGTACTGTTTAATTGAATGTGATTAATTTAAGTCACAAAAATGATTTATTAGGTTAAATATAAGGTATATAATTCAATTATGATTAGCTAGTCTATCTGAATATTAGATCCACCATAAAAATATATGAAAAATGTCAGATTTGATTCACCCTTCCTGTTGCCTGTCTGATCAAGTTTGCTTATCATTAATTCATATAAATACCAGAATAACTTTCCCTCTTCACAGATGGTTCCTGTCTTTGACTCAGAGAACAGTCAACAAAGAAACATTAACTGTTTCTGGCATGAGAGCTTCCCCTGGTCTCCTATCTATCAAATATCAAGAGATGTGTTTGATTACTGAATGGAATTAGACCGGTCTGAGTCTTGCCTTTGAGGCAGATAATTTACTAAGTTCATTCAAGAGTTTGAAGGAGACTAGAATGAATGAACAAAATCTTTAATAATTTAGTATAACAGTTTCATTTAGGCATAGTGTGTTGAAAACTTTTTGTGTGAATCATCAAGACGAATTTTGTGTTGAGAAACATCTTAATTATAGACCATTAAATGAGCCGTGTTCCTGGAAAACTGGGTTTAATGCATGTAGTTAAGTGTTTCCCAGATTACACGCCGCAGTACTCGCATGCTTCTCAGGGATGACACTTTCTGCTTTTATTTTTCATTTAAAGGACGCCTCTAATAAATACGAATGTGAACAGGTGAAAAGTGTTGTCCATGATTAGCCTGTGTGGACTGCACAGGCTTATCTGGGATGACATCATGACACTTTACATCAATTTTACACATATGCAGGGGCCAATAAAGGACATCTTTGCATGAATAAATTAAAAAGATACAAAGACATTACAATTAATTCCATAAACACATGCAAATAAACTTATTTGTGTACATTAATGTGCTAAGCTGTTCCTAACTTTGTTTGCTCTCCACGTCAAGTTTGAGTAATACTGGAGGGCAGAAGAAAGATTTGACACTTTTGAATAATCCTTATGCTCTTGAGTGAGCAGATTATATGTTTAGTAGTACATTATACAAATGTTAATGTTTTAGACATCCTTGTAACCATTTTTGGGGCAAGTAAATTGTTTTATTATAAATCAGGAATATGCCATATAATTAGTAATTCTTTGTTCAAGTCATGTTGTTGCCTTGAATGTTATTTACCAGTATATTTACTACCACAGTTATCTCAATAAAAAAAAATTGAGTGTATAGTTACCCCCATACAAATGTACATTATGGAGGGAATGGAAATAAACTCGAAGAATTTATAGGAAGTATAGGTTGAATTTACTCCATATTAAAACAGCAGGAGTTCAGCATATAAATAATATATTTAATCTTTTTTACTACTTGAATACAATCTATTTCCTCATGTCATTTTCACATATGTTCTTCAACATTTAATACAAAACAAATCTTATACAGGGATGTTGGCTGTGATTTTTTGCCCAAAATTACAGCCTCTAACAGGCTGCTTCCCAATGGCAAACAGTAGCATTTTTTCTCCAAAATCTGACCAAAATTTTCCCAAAAAGAACTTTTCCAATAAACTTAATAATTGGTTTATTGAGTTTTCTTTGCAGGGATATAATTTTATAAAACTTTATAGCATTAATTGTAAAATGCAGTTAAAAATTTAATTATAAACAATTGGAATATTGTTATTTATAATCATATGAGTAATGTTTCATTTGTCCCTATTGCATGAGTTAGCGCACTATGTTTGCCAATTCAAAAGGCACAGGCTGTAAGATATTAGCCAAAAAATATCACTGGTTCCTTTCTGTAACACTATCAAGGACCTAAAGTATAACTAGCTAACAATATTTCATTTAGTGTTATGCAATTTCATGCAGATGCTGTGTAATAAAATGCAGATTGGATTGCACATTATGTTAATGAAGGGGGAAGGAATGAAAAAAAAAAGAGATTAAAATGTGGAAGTATAAAATTGTATCATGTAGTTATAGCTCCTTTTTTTCTGTAAAATCATTTTTTGGTCTGCTACTGTGCTTGTTCAAATCATGTCCCTGTGATCAGAACTAACCACGCCTGTGGTTCACATGATTTGTAAATAACAGTACACATGTAAACATGTTATTATCTGACACTGCAATGTTCAAGTGTTTAATATTTGGTGTGGGACATGTATGGTGGTTCTCTACCTACATGTACCGTTAGTTGTTCAAATCTTGCCTCAGGAGTAAATATTGACTCCATTCTATGTGTTTTTTATGTTTATAATGAGACCCTTAATTTGTTGTAATATTTCTCAGACCAACTGTCATAAGTTTTAAGAATCAAATAAGCCTTGTTTTGGGAAAATTGTGCTTAATGCATGTGCATAAGTGTTGTCCCAGATTAACCTGTGCGATTACAATGCATCAAACAAAGATTATAAAGATTAAAAACATTCATATTGAGTGTACCACATAAGAGTACTGATAGCTAATATCAAACTGTCCTATAGTGTTGATTTATATTGTCTATTTAATGCTTGATCAAACTGCCCTATAGTGTTGATTTATGTCTATTAAATGCTAGTATGCAGATAACAGGATTGTATTTTCTTATTTTCAATTTACATAGGTCTTCATTAAATCTACATTGGCAAAGTCCCACTTGAAAACTTGAGCTCTATTGTATTTTAAACCATTATCTTATTTGTTTATGTAGTCTGATAACGTTCTTGGGCGTAACACTCACTGAACATGTTATCTCAATTCAATATGTGGAATAGTATAATCTGTAGAGAGGCAAAACAAGAACTCAAGTCATAATGCAAAGCAAAACCAAAAAGCATAACAAGTTCTACATTGTAATGTGTTTTTTACAAATGTGTGAGTTTATTGTACATTTTTTAAAGTTTCTTCAATATTTATTTTAGTTTTTATTTTATTTCTGTGATTATTTTGTTCCTTTTTATATCAAGCCTAACAACTTAATACCCACACAGTCTAATCCGGGACAAAACTTACCACGTTTATGGGATTTTTCGTTTGAAGGAATTCTCTTCTTAATAAAAATCTAGTTCAGGCAGAAAGTATTGTCCCTGATTAGCCTGTGGCTAATCTGGGATGACACTTTGTGAACATGCATTAAGGCCAGTTTTCCTAGACTGGGATGACACTTTGTGAACATGCATTAAGGCCAGTTTTCCTAGACTGGGATGATACTTTGTGAACATGCATTAAGGCCAGTTTTCCTAGACTGGGATGACACTTTGTGAACATGCATTAAGGCCAGTTTTCCTAGACTAGGATGACACTTTGTGAACATGCATTAAGGCCAGTTTTCCTAGACTGGGATGACACTTTGTGAACATGCATTAAGGCCAGTTTTCCGAGACTGGGATGACACTTTGTGAACATGCATTAAGGCCAGTTTTCCTAGACTGGGATGACACTTTGTGAACATGCATTAAGGCCAGTTTTCCTAGACTGGGATGACACTTTGTGAACATGCATTAAGGCCAGTTTTCCTAGACTGGGTTGACACTTTGTGAACATGCATTAAGGCCAGTTTTCCCAGACTGCGGCTCATATGTGTCTATATTTCTAGGAAATACCATCAATATGGCCCTTTAAAAGCCATACAATTGTTATATAAAAGCAATCAGCATTGTCTGGAATTTGTTGTACCAGGTGAATACAGCCCTATAGCCCATTGTGTAACTCACAATTGTGTCTGCCAGTTACCTAATAATCAATGGTGGTAAGTGCTGTTTAGTTGTAGACTGAAGTCATGTTCAAGAGCTTTTTTCTCAGTTAATCTATTGATTTCCGCCAAAACCATGTCTGTCTGATGTCATAACCATTGTGTTTCTCCCTAACAATATATGAGAAATCCATGTAATATTATTTTGCTTGAAACTCTTATTCGCAGGATACCATACTTAAGCTCTGACAAAAAGAATACCTATATTTAAAAAGTTATGCATGCGTCAGTCCACCCGAGCTTGTCTTGACTGTTCTTCATTTATTGTGCAATTTTAAAACAACTACAAATGTTAAGGTTGTGGATATGATGTTTGGCTTGAAAGACCTTTTTCCTACTTCAAATGTCAAGGTCAGACTTAGAGGCCACATGGGCACATTACCGCTTGTGTGGACTGTAACTTCATCATTTTGGGGATGAGACTCTGGTAACATTATGACACTCATTGGATATTTTCACAGCCTTACAGTTAATTATTTCCTACAATAATATACCTCTGAGACATTGTGTAATACATTGAAAGTAGAACGAATTGTAACTAGTTGGTTTATCACGCTGATAGCTCAGTTGGTAGAATATTAATCAGAAGATTGAGAATTTTTATTTTGGGCCTGGCTAAGTAACTGATGTTTGGTGATTGGTCATGATTCTATTGCAATTGTCCCCATCCTCTAATTCAAGAAGAGGAAATGTAAGTTACTGGCTTAAGCATAAGAATTGGTAAACCGACTTACAGTGGAAAAGTATGAACAGGTTATATGTGGTGCTATGACCTGGACTGTTCAAAGGGTAGAAACTTCTCAAAACAAGACAAATGACCATAGGGCATGGATGCCCCCACATTCCACTTATGTCTCATATCTCCACTATTGTTAATAACAAGTTGTTGTATGGCCAAATTTGACTTTTGACATCTAAGTGTAACCTTTACCTGTTAGGTGAGGAGACATATGTTACATGTGGCATGCTTTCTCCCCATGGTGGTCATTAGTGGGAAGTAAGTGATGGCCAAATGTTACCTTTTACCTTGTCTGTACCGACTAATAACGGGAAAATCACTGTTATGCCTCTCGAATCAGAAATGCTGGGGGGGGGGATTAAATGTGATAAGTGTCGTCCAAGGCTAATCAGAGACAACACTTTCTACTTTAACCCTTTGAATGCTGGGAAATTTGTCGTCTGCTAAAATGTTGTCTGCTGAATTTCTAAAATTAGCATTTTCTTCGATTTTTTTCAAAGAATACTATCAGAATAGCAAACAGTTTGGATCCTGATGAGACGCCACATTTTGTGGCGTCTCATCTGGATCCAAACTGTTTGCAAAGGCCTTCAAAATTCGGTTCCCGCACTGAAAGGGTTAATGGATATTTTTGTTTAAAAGAGGTCTCTTCTGAACAAAGATCCAGAGTTGGCAAAAGTTTTGTCCTTGATAAGCCTGGGATGACAATTTACATATGCATTAAGTCCCTTTTCCCCAGAATGAAGCTTTGATGACTATTGTTTCAGACCTATTTGAAGGAGATTCTTCAAGACCTGTGCATCTACAACATGAAGGCCCCACACCGCAACATGTACGAGCTGAAGCCAGAGTATCGCCACTACAAGGAACAGAAATGAGACTGGCTACCTAGCAACCGAAGCTGTTGTTAAGCATCGTTGAGATCTATGCCTTGCAGAGCTCTGTTGGTGCTTGTTTTGGTGTTGGGGGCAACCAGAGTTAATTTGAGCCTGGAACTGAATTTTGAAGGCCTTTGCAAACAGTTTGGATCCAGATGAGACGCCAAAACGTGGCGTCTCATCTGGATCCAAACTGTTTGCTATTCTGATAGTATTCTTTGAAAAAAATCGAAGAAAATGCTAATTTTAGAAATTCAGCAGACGACATTTTAGCAGATGACAAATTACCTAGCATGCAAAGGGTTAATTTGAGCCTCATTCTAGATAAACTGGGGTTACTTCATGTGGGTAAAGTGTCGTGCCTGATAAGCCTGTTAAGTCCCAAGGTCACTTGACCCATACAAAGGTCACTTGACCCATACAAATTTTAGCAGACAACAAATTACCCAGCATGCAAAGGGTTAATTTGAGCCTCATTCTAGATAAACTGGGGTTACTTCATGTGGGTAAAGTGTCGTGCCTGATAAGCCTGTTAAGTCCCAAGGTCACTTGACCCGTTCAAAGGTCACTTGACCCATACAAAGGTCACTTGACCCATACAAATTAAGCCCAGTTTTTCCAGAACAAGGCTCATGTGAAAATGCAGGCAATGTGATTGAACAATATGCATATCGGACACCGTAAAATAATTCATACTAATGTTGTAATCTTGTTAACAAGCTCCACATAAAAATCAAAGTTACTTTATTAAAAAAAAACACAGAAAATCAGCTGAAGATGTCAGCCATATAGTGCTGTATATCCATGCAATCATACCAAAAAACATGGCAATAGTATTAAATAATTTAGAAATAATAGACGGGTAACCGTTGGTTATTGCGGTAATAACCAACGGTATGGATGTGTAGGAATTAAACCACGAGGGCGTAGCCCGAGTGGTTTGATAACAAGCATCGGAACGACATACTGTTGGTTATTACCGCAATAGCCAACGGTTACCCGTCGATTATTTCGATTCTAACACGATTTCATTAATACGTTATCCGCGATTTAAAGTTTATAAATAAGAATTATATTAACCGAACGTCCTCCACTTTTCCACGAAAACTAATGTCACTAGAACAAATAAAATCAAATGACGTTGTCTTCATTCATAAACATTGCGCGGACAATCAAAATGACGTCACTTTAAACAACCGTTGGTATATCGGTGTAATAACCAACAGTAGTTTTTCTTCTTTGTATATAGAAAACAAGTCACATGCCGTGGTAGAATTTAGTTTTTAAAATGGTGAATTTATAATTAAGGAGTTTTAAAATGAATAGTTATAATAATTACCTAGTAAAAAACATATATCACCTCGGTAAGGGTTTCCGCCGTCTTGATAATGTTACTGCATCACTTATAACGGTGCTATTGGCCAGAATAGTCATCTGGTTGTATTGACTTATTTGTTAACAAGACCTTTATAGGCTTATTTTGGTTATCAAAATAAAAACATCTGTTGAAAATCGTGTATCTTCTTTTTTTTTCAGCTTTTTACTGTGAAATTTTGTTAGCAAGATTTATATTAAAATAATAAATTTGTACATTACAAGTTTCGTTCCATAATAAACAATTTCATTTCTTTATCCTCTATTTAGATAGTAATGAAACATGAGCTCATACCTGAGATAGACCTTGTGCGTTTAACTCTTCCAGTGCTGGAACCGAATTTTGAAGGCCTTTGCAAACAGTTTGGATCCAGATGAGACGCCACAGAACGTGGCGTCTCATCAGGATCCAAACTGTTTGCTATTCTCATAGTATTCTTTGAAAAAAATCAAAGAAAATGCTAATTTTAGAAATTCAGCAGACGACATTTTTGCAGACAACAATTTTCCCAGCATGCAAAGGGTAAATGCTGTGCCTCAAATGAGCCTCATTTTGGGAAAACAAGGCATAACGTATGTGCGTGTAGTGTAACCCCAGATAAGCCTTTGCAGTTTGCCCACTTTTACCAGAATGAGGTCAAATAATAAGCTGACAGTAACTGATTTTAACCATCATAACATTATGTCTTGTTATGGAGGCTGCATCTCAGATAACTGTCTTGATCAGTAATAATTATTCCTGCTGTGAGTGAATTCTGCTTTTGAAAACAAGTCAATGTGAAAAAACTTTTTACTAGTGTGGCTGTGATTCAATTGCTACCTGATATGTATCTGATAACCCCCTCGGTATTAGGGTTCAAAGCCTTTGTATTGAGGTTTAACCACTTAGTATTTAGGTTTAGGCTAGTATTCCATCTATTCGCATCCGTATCCGCAAAATCATAATACGGACGCTATATTCCATTTATCTGCATACGTGCAACGTATCTTTCTTTTGTTAAATGGATAAAACTGACAATTTTAATTGAAATGATTATTATGAAGGACAAGCGTGAATTTAAGTAGATATAAGGTACAAATCATCATTCTGTCTGTAAAAGAATACAAATGGTAAATACCTGAAACATCTTCTTCTAGTGTCTTTGCTATGCTTTTCCAAACATTTGAAGTGAAATCAGAGTCCCGATATGCGAAACTGAATTGGTTGTGTAATTCCGGGTAATTTTTCACAAATTCGATTAGTTTTTCAGTTGATTTGTGAGATGACAGCCCCCACATCATGCTTAATACCGTCCGTATCTTGTCCGTATCCACATTAGAATGCTCACTAGAGCGTTCTTTTGCGGACGCCCACTGCTCATGCGGATGAATGGAATAAGCGCAGAGCATTTCAACTTGTTCTAAATTTTTGCGGATACGGACAGATGGAATAATAGCCTTACTTCCTCAGTTTTAAGGTTTAACTCCTTAGTATTTAGGTTTATCCCCAAAAGTATATAGGTTTAACCCCTTTGTATTTGGGTTTAACCACTTTGTCTTTAGGTTTGACCCATTTGTATTGATGTTTGACCCCTAAGTAATACTGTATTGAGGTTTAACCACTAAGTATTTAGGTTTAACCCCTTAGTATTGATGTTTAACATTTGAGTATTGAGGTTTAACCCCCCCCCCCCCCCCCCCCCCCCCGAGTATTGAGGTTTAACCCTTTAGTATCGAGGTTTAACCCCTTGGAATCAAGGGTTAACACCTTAGTATTTAGGTTTAACCCCTTTGTATAGTATTGAGGTTCAACCCCTTTGTATTGAGGTTTAACCCCTTTGTATTGAGGTTTAACCCCTTAGTATTGAGGTTTAACCGCTTTGTATAGTATCGAGGTTCAACCCCTTTGTATTGAGGTTTAACCCCTTTGTATTGAGGTTTAACCCCTTAGTATTGAGGTTTAACCCCTTTGTATAGTATTGAGGTTCAACCCCTTTGTATTGAGGTTTAACCCCTTTGTATTGGGGTTTAACCCTTTAGTATTGAGGTTTAACCGCTTTGTATAGTATCGTGGTTTAACCCAATCATATTGAAATTTAATCCTTTAGTATTGAGGTTTAACACCTTGGTATTGAGGTTTAACACCTTAGTATTGAGGTTTAACACCTTAGTATTAAGGTACAACCCCCTTAGTATTGACGTTTAACCCATTAGTATTGAGGTTATGATTGAGTTGACTTGCAAGTGAAACCTTCACCTGATATTGGGACCATGGAGATGTAAGGCATGGAGGAAATGTTTTAATAGTACTACTAGCATTATAAGTGCTGACCAACAGATTCAGATTTATTTGCAATCCATGACACAGACGTAAAGAACAAGAGATGTGTTTGTCAGAAACACAATGCCCCGTACTGCACCGCTTTGAAGCCATATATTAAACCTTTGACCTTGAAGGATGACCTTGACCTTTCACCACTCAAAATGTGCAGCTCCATGAGATGCACATGCATGCCAAATATCAAGTTGCTATCTTCAAATTATTGCAAAAGTTACGAACAAGGTTAAAGTTTAGAGACAGAATGACAGGCAAAAAACAATATACCCTGATCATTCGATCCGGGGGCATAAAAAGGTACAATCAACACAAAGATGAAGACAGCAATTCGTAAACATTGTTAATGGTTGACAGCAGCAGATCACTACATTGTATTTATAAAGTATACCGGTACAGATTAACACCCATATTCTCTAAAAGAAAGAGTAACAACAAGATGTCTGCTACTGAAGTTTATTTGACTTAAACATGGAATGAGTTCAAACTGGTAAATTTACGGTGTAGTACAAACCATTGTTAAAAAGTTTATATTGTGACACAAGATCTTCTGTCCTTAAAGCCCATACAAATAGATGTAAGGCATCTTGACTTAAATAAATCAACATTTCTTAACAACTTTCCTGTGAGATAGCAATATAACAAACAACTTTTATCATCACAAATTCCACTTCTATAATGAAGTGATCAACTGGAGTTTAACAACATCTAAACTTTGGCTTCAAAAAAAGCCTGTGGTTGGAAAAGACTGAACATACAGG
This sequence comes from Dreissena polymorpha, assembly GCF_020536995.1. Taxonomy (NCBI): domain Eukaryota; kingdom Metazoa; phylum Mollusca; class Bivalvia; order Myida; family Dreissenidae; genus Dreissena; species Dreissena polymorpha. The sequence goes on from NC_068360.1 coordinate 66,134,748, forward strand.
TGATCATTTCAGCCAAGTACATGTACTGGGATAACTGAGTTTCATTCATGTGCATTAATTTTGATCCCAGATTAGTGTTTGCAGTGTGAGAAGGCTTATCAACCGAGACATTTTCAACTTTTATGGAATTTTTCAATTAAAGAAAAGTCTCTTCTAAACTAGTCTAGGCTGAAATTGATGTCCCTGATTCGCCTGGGAGTATTGCACTGGCTAATCTGGGACGACACTTTATGCACATGCATTAAGCCCAGTTTTCCCAGAACAAAGCTAGTCATTTTTCAACTTGAATTGGAATTCTTAGTATAATTAAAGACAATCATTTTGTTGTGAGTAAAACAATATGCATGGCAAAAATGAGGCTAACAAATAAACAGGGTAACTCCACAGCCAGACCAGGCCATCAGCTGATGTTCTAGTGTGGCTTTCAATGACTAAACAAGATCAAGCCCGACTTTCAAAAGGTCACAGGGAGGTCATGAAGAGAGGGTTAATCTCCACTAACAATTTTTAAAATACTGACAGTTCAATCACAACTGCATGAAAAAACAAACACAACATTATCTGGCCATGAAAACTGTGCAAATGACAATTTTCACTATGAAAGAACTAAGAAATGTTGGTTTATAGGGGACATTTTTACAAAATTACGTATGCGCAAGTAGAATGTTTTTTTTTTACCAAAAATGCGATTCAACCCAATTGTTAATTTAACATTTTACCATAAATAATAATATTTTCACTTGATCAGTGTTTCCAAACAAGGATTTCAAATACACATTAATTTATCAATTATTCAGCACTTTCTTTAAATACAATCACAGTTAACAAAATACCTAGCACTTTATGCAAACATCAAATAAAATAATGCAAAGAGTTATTTCAAGTCGACCATAAGCATAGCATGTATACAATGAAATGATTACAAACAATTAGAAATATCACAAATGTGTAGGCAACCTAAGTTCATATTCTAGCTATTTACCTAGAAGCAATACTAAACCTACGGGGTGTTCGTGACTGAATATATTGTGCGCCATGAAAGTATTAATGGTTATTGGTATAAAATATGTCTTATCCAATACAAAACCCTACATAAGTCAGTTTAAATTAGTTTACACAAGACACAGTTTTAAAGGAAATACATAGGTATCTAAAAAGAAGTGTATATTTACTTTTACTGAATACTGTGAAGACTTTTTTCAATAATATATATAATGACTAATGACATCAGCTAATAAATTATCGTACCTCAAAAATATTGTCGTAATAAAAATTCAACAAGTTTTAACATTACATGCATGTATATTCACATGTAATTAATGCTGAAGCTTAAGTTAAATATTGTATAACGTCTGACTAGTAATACATGACACACATAATATATGTGTTGAATAAGTACACTGTTTTAACATGTAATTAATGATGAAGCTTTAAAAAAGGTCAAGTGTCTGACTAGTAAAGGCGAAATGGCACATGTAAAATATGTGTTTAGAAGAAATCATGTGAATTGTTAAAAACTTTCCTTAATGTATCTTGAAAAATAACTCATAATGACCACACTGTATGTAAAACATATCTTTTTTTTTTCATAGTATTACTAAGGGTTTTATCACAGGTTGAAACAAGTCTGAAGCAAAGTAACTGTTGTTTAATATTTCCTATGGTAAATCAAACTTTAAAGGGAGCAAACATAGTAATACTCCTTGTATCACTTTTTGCGTAATACAATGAAGTAAAATGCAAAATAATATCACAACCTGTGGTTTGTGCTATAGCTCTTTTGACAGAAAATAGAAAGCAAACATTTTTGAAACATTAAAATAAGTGTGTTGGTAAAGTGCCTTACTAAAAAAAATTAATGAAAGCAGTAGTTGAAAGAATAACGTTTTCATCAGATCTACAATACATTGATTTTTATGGCTATGGTTTTTGTGTATCTCTTTTCAAATGTATTTTTCATTCACTTGAATACCAATTTAATGTTAATCGATGATAAATCCAATTAATAGAGATTCTGACCGTCTAAGTTAAGTTGTGTGTTGACAACGGAATATTCTAACAATCAAAGGATATTAGAAAAGTAAAAAATATACATACATTCATGAGATAAGTTGCAATCATCTGATGTTTTGACAAAATTTAAAATATTCGCTCATTCTCCATTCAATCTCATGATTGTTAGTCACATTGTTAAATAATCAGAAACAAGTAAAACGCTACCTTTCAGGTTAATAAGATACAAACGATTTGCTAAAACCCCATATGAAAATACATAAATAAACATTATTGAGTGAATAACAAATAACCTGGTCTAGAAAATCATTCTGACCAGTCAAGTCCAGAACAAAGTACTAGAATACAAAAAAAAACTTATACAGCCATAAATTTAGTATTCGGTTAAACCAAATGAATGATGACCAGTTGTCTCCCCTTATTTATCACAATGTTGTCAAACGATTCCCAGGCAGTCTGTGATGATTCAATTATGCGTAGTCACACATGATGTAAGTTGTATTTGAAAACTGTCTAACAGCAAACACCTGGAAAGAACAATTCAATAAACTATGGTTACAACTTGTGTCGAAATGCAAGGTGACATAATCACATGTCAAATATTATTACTTACACCTTACAAACTAGAACTTAGCTGAAGCAAAATGGCAGGTGGGATCCCTTCAAACTTTTTGTCCCAACCTTCAAAATATATCCCCTCTGTTTTGATACTCTTTTATGTCTGTGTTCGTGTAAATACAGACACAACAAACATATTTTTAAAGGCTTTTCATGATTATAAAACTAACATTCGGTATTACTTGATATATTATCAAATTATTTTTAAGTTGGATGGAATATATGCCTCATGAAATATATGCTGAATGGATGCTTCAATATATATATATATACATGTAATTGAGTACGTAAGTGTAAACTGCACAATTTAGTCACATACAACATGCAATAATATAAACACAATAGTTGCCTGGTCAGCCAGATCTCAACATTTTAAATAGTTGTCTGATTGCCCCTGGCAAGTAAAAGTTGGGTCCGGGCAAGTTATTTATAATCTAGTTTTCCGCCTGGGCAAGTGCAAAAAAGAACAAAGACAAGAGATGTGTTTGTCATAAACGCAATTCCCCCAATTGCGCCGCTTTGAAGCCATATATTTGACCTTTGACCTTGAAGGATTACCTTTACCTTTCACCACTCAAAATGTGCAGCTCCATGAGATACACGTGTTTGCCAAATATCAAGTTGCTATCTTCGATAATGCAAAAGTTATTGCAAAACTTTAACCAATGTTAAAGTTTTGGGACACACACAATGAATGAATAAATGACAGACAGACAGGCCAAAAAAAATATACCCCCGATCTTTCGATCTGGGGGCATAAAAAACGTGCGTTTCTATTGTTAAATAGTACAAATAATCATGAACGATTTGCCTAATGCACGAATTTACCTCAGCGATTGTTGTTTGCGGAAGTCCCAACTTACGACGCATGGTGGGCATGAATTTCTAAATTTCTTTTTAGAAACGCCGTTAATGGCTTGGGATTCCAAACGTCTGCTTTCAAATGCTATTGTGTTTATCTTTTTTATTACTATTCAATTACAAATAACATCGTTGGTGTTTTCAGTCACGAAGAAAACTACTGAAATTTTATAACCATATAAAAACAACAACAAATAGCTTCTGTATATATATATATTTCAGATTTTGCGACATTTTCAACAATCTTTTGCTTTACGTCAATAGACATTTTTTTACGGTTCACATTTTGTTTACAGTACTGTTAGCAGACGAGAAATGTCTAGTTAATTTAGCTTCGGCTTTACAAGTAACTGTAAGTCTGGAGGACAGAGGCAAAGTAGATCTGTGCTTGCTGACGAAGAGAATGGAGGAGAATGACTAATCATTTCATTAATAATCAAACATTTGCACAAATCGACATTTAGACTTTAATTGCTGTAATCATTGTGTTAAAACTTAAATGTGCAAAAATAAAACAGGTTTTGTGGTGTATCATTTTGATCTTTATTAAAAAAATATGAGGTTTACAGTTAAGTTGATTTGATATTTCATGTTTTGGCAAGTGGCTTTACGTTCAGGGCAAGTAGATTTTCTAAGTACTTGCCAAGAAGGGCAAATTGGTTTTTAGGTTAATGTTGAGCCCTGTCAGCATTAAGGAATTTAAAACAAGAGCTGTCTCCATAGGCTGACACATGCCCCCGAAAAACGCTTTGATAGAAGTTATGAGCAATTTTCGAAACCTAAGCGCAGATTTCGAAACCTAAACGCGGACTCTAAGTTCAAGGTCAAGGTCACAGGGGTCAAAATTTGTGTGCGCATGGAAAGGCCTTGTCCAGATACACATTCATACCAAATATGAAGGTTACATCTGAAATGACATAAAAGTTATGAGCATTTTTCTAAACCTAAACGCAAATTGTGATGGACAAATGGATGGACAGACGGACAGACAGTGCGATCACTATATGCCACCTTTCAGGGGCATATACAAAATCAAATAATATGTCATGCAGTAAATGCAAACAAGGAATTAACAACTTACGAGTTAAGGATTAATCAACAATAAGTGCAAGAACCACACAACTTACAATCAATATCCACTGTTGGAAACATATTCAGCAATGCCTGCTAATTTGCCAAGTAGTGCTCTAGGTTCAGATTGTTCACCACCAACACCAATTATTACACCTGGAACAAATTAAAAACACCGCTTTTAAAAAGAAATTTGTGTTACCATTACTTCAGCTACTGTTACTGCAGTGATGATTATTGCATAATCCAGTCACCCTGAGACCTAAATCGACTGTCTTTACTATCCAGTTCGTTCCAAAATTGAATACATGATAACTTAAGTAACACTTTTTGACATGAAATCAATTATGGAATAATTGTACAAACAAATGGCAAGTTGTAATTCTTAATTTATCACTGTAAAAGTACTGATATTATTCTACTTCTGACTCTCTACGCACTCAATCTGAATAGGGTTGGAGATTCACACGTGTTCTAACAATCTCAAGAAAAAATATTTTGATATAAATACTTTTTTGTAATTTTATTTATAAGTAACTTACAAATTTTTTTTAAACAAATTGCATCAGCTTGATGAAGCGCTTCAATATTATAATTTGTTAAAAATGCAGGGAAATTCTTAACCTAATGTATAAATCTACACATCTTTTTCATAAGTTTCATTCCGTGGTCCACTAGAGTAGACCTATGTCATTCATTGAAACAGAATTCGTAGAAATGTGCTCACATTGTTTACAGCGCATCGCTACAAGGGACGAGTTGTTCCCATGTTTCCCTGCTAAGGTCCCGGTGCTGTCATCACAGATAATAACCTGCTGCTTCTGGTCATTGGCAAACACTGTCTCTCCACAACCGGCTCCTTCCTTCAACAACTTCAGGATTTTTGGAACATATTTTCCATCAAATTGCAGACTGGGCTGAAAATGTAAAGGGTGTTTTTTTTGGGTGTGTTACTTGTAAACATACATTATCTTAAGAGTGTTTAGTGTCCTACCAGATATGAGCTAAAGTAATAAGTTTACACTTAAAGTAAACAAAATAACAATTGATTATTGATAGTAGGTGCTTGTATTATGTGTTTGATGTTGACGTGTAAAAAGATTATATAAAAAGGAAGATATTTATATGGACAGGGCTATTATTACTATGAATCCTAGAAACATTAATCAATTTTCGATGATGTCAGTTGGCATCATTATGTAATAAACAAAATAGATATTCCACTATTATCACTGTACTAGTATTTTCCTCAGCGCAGGTTTACTAGAGTATAAGTTGACCAGACACAACTAAAATAACTTATTGTTTCACAGAAAAGTTTCAATAAAACTTACACTATTTTTATATTTTTTATAGGAAAAATTGACAAAGATAAGAAGAAACAAATGGAAACTCCCTACCACATTTCCAAATAATCAATAAATTATTAAATGAACCTTATACTATTTAAAATAAAATGCACCTTTGTTCAGTGTATAGTTTCTGGTGTTAGGGATATATGGAAACCATACATATGGTAGGAATGACACAAACATTAAGATTTTCACACTCCCCAAAATCTCAGTTTTGAGACTGTCAGACAAATGTCGGACTAGAAATTGAAAAAAACAACAACATTTGTGTCTGACAGATTGTCCAACTTATTAAATTCAAACAGTTTAATTCACTGTCAGTTTTGACAGTCAGATTTTTGGGCTCTGCTTTTTTTAATCTAACACTCAGCAACAGAAAGTGAGTAAATCTACCCAAAGTTAAGTAAAACACGGAAGTGAGTAATCGCTAGTCGTTACACATTACACTAAGTGCTTACATCACTACAAAACTGGGTCCAAGGATTTCCAGCGTAGTCATAAATTCCACCACATACAAAGCCGCAACTTTTAATGTTTTCGGAATACGCGTCCCAGCCAGACATTTTTCGATACTTGTGAAAATAACGAAATTTCTAAGACAGTACCAGCGTGTCCGTCAGACTGCGTATTGATACAGAAAATAGTCCCAAGTTATAGTTACAAAAGATCGTTTACAAAAACCTGTTTAAGAAACACTGAGCAATGCATACTTGTCATTTTAGTCGGTTATGTGATATAATAAGATAACGTACGAAAAAATACGACGTTAAATTAGAACTACTTTCATATAAATGATATCCGGCTTATTACATTCTATGTTGTGTATTCATCGGATATCAAATTTCTCCTGTTAAAAAGTTAGCACTTTTGAGTATTTAAAATCTCATATCTTTAGTGATACTGCTTTAAAATTGTGATACAATTTAAAATATGTGCTTCGCTAAAACAACACTCACAATGCAAGTTTTCAACAAAGAACTTACATAAGCATAAGCAGGTTTTCGTGATAAATAAAATTCACTTTGTTTAACGTCTAATTAAAGAATATTTAGAAATCGTTGCCTGAATGGAAATTAAATATTAAACCAACAGTGAATAAACTTGCTCAGAACTTTCAAGGCATTGGACAAACATTTAATGAAATAATGAAAGCATAAACGCTAAGTACTTTCACGCGCACCGTTAAAACTAAATCACGTGATTTGTTTTGAACACTATCCTTCATTGTGTCACACCGGTCTTTACTGACCTGTGTGAATGCGCGCTAAGCATTGTGGGAAACGGACTTTTTTCCATCATGGCGTTGGTAAACATAATAAACACGGAAATGAAAAATGGTAATTAATTATTATCAAAAACAGGCCCCATCAAACCGGGCCAGCTGTAATATATAGTTGGATGCAGTTTGTGCTTCAAAAGGAGCCACTTTTCATGTCAGTCTATTGTTTGTAAGAATCACTAAACACGTAACTTAGACTATCTAAACATGTTGCAAGACTGTATCTTCGAAATAGTAAATAAATCTAAATCATAAATAAATATTTATAATTAAATACCTGCTGAAATTTGAGAACGTAAACGAATTAAAATAAACGCTGTGAACATTACAAGGAATCTTACATGTAGGCCTAATGTGTGAGAGGATTAGTCAGGGATAAAATAAAATGGAGTTCGAAGGATCTAACATTTTGAGGAAGACGTCATGGTATCTTGGACATTTGGCACTTTCATATATTTATTTAGTAGATACTGAAAATGCTGAATGTGCTAATTGCAACATCAAAGACAAGCAGGTGAGATTTTTACAGCTTTATTTTTCTTGACATAATATTGTACGTTTTCCATTTAACATATATGCCAGTGTTTTTTTTCACCATTTTGGGAATGGTTTCCGGTCATTTACCCCCCCAAGACATTTCCTCCCCAAGACGTTTCCCCCCAAAGACGTTTCCTCCCCAGACGTTTCCCCCCCATTTTAGTTTTAGTGCAGATGTTCCCCCCCCTCCCCAATAAATTTATAATTGTTTGGTTGAAGTATAATCTTTGTTTATTATCAAAATTATTATTTTGTTTATGAAGTCTTTAATTAACTTTTAATATCTATGAAGCAGCTTGTATGGTTTTTTGGTTTCAGAATTGTTTTTTGGAGGGTTTAACTGTGTAATGATTGCATGTAAATCATTAGTAAGTGCATGTTGGTGTACTAGTGGAATACATGGAATATCCTCAAAATCTTACTGAGTATCTTATACATGTTGCTCAACACAAATGCAACCAAGAATAATGTGTAATCAAGATCCGTTTTGAATACACAATTAACACCTTATTTCAGTTTGAGTGAACCTGGGCAGGGTTGTGCAATTGTAGTGTTTGTTGTTTTTTATCCAATTAAATATGGTCAATTGGTGAATTGAAAAATGGTAAAATCAAATTTAAATTAATTTCGAAACTGTTTTCCTTGTAACAGTTAAATATGATAAATAAATATTTACTTTGTAACTGTCAACATTTTTTTCATGCATTCATTTGTTGATTATCAAATTATTGGACGTCACTGATGTTTTATTTTTTACTTATAACTCATTTAGACTAATTAAAACAGAATTGAACTTTCCTTGCACATTATTAATAATATAATTTATTAGCAAATGTAATAAAAACTTATTGATATAAGAAACACAAAACACAATTACCCGTTTTTATTAAATGAATTTGTGGAATTTAAGGAAAAATTAATAACTTTATGAATTAAAAAAAGGTAAATTCAAAGCAATTTATTAATAATAATTAAAACAGTGATAAACTATATAAAAATGTTTTTGTATGATAATGTGCTAATCTCATCTTATGAATGACTATCCCCTTTCAAAGATGTCACCTAATCTCATCAATGCTGATTAATGGGCCTGTATATTGCACCTTTATACAATAGCTCTTATCTTGTTATATACACTTGCTAATCCAATTAACGCTTGTATATTGCACCATAAGTGCCTGATATATTGTTCAATGGTAGGTGTGTGTTGTTACTTAATATTAGTGAAAACATAACTTTCCTATTATTTGCCTGGTTTTGAAAATATTTTCATCGATGAGTTTCCTTTGATTTTTAAAGAATATTTTTGAGAGGTAACACCTGATTACTACAAATCAATGTAAAATGTTCATACTAGCTGTATTGGGACATTATAATTTAAATGTTACATAACAATTTTATTTACTTGTCTCAAAATAAATATCCCAATATGATATTTATTTAGTCAAAATAATTTGTGTTTCAGTTAAAACTTGGATATAGTTATTATTCTTCATTAAAAATCACAACTATTCCACTTTAAATGACCATCAAAGAACATCAAAGCTGTGTTTTTACTCAATTTTTCAAGGATCTCAATAAATGAAAGAAAAAGTTCAGGTACTTATGAAAATAATTCTAATTAGATCTATTTAATTGGTAAAATTTGTTTGAGGCTTCCCTAAAAACAACCATAATAAATCATTTCACTGATCTATTGATATATCTATTTGATAGGCAGAATGACAAACAGAACTAGTGTGGTTTCTAGGGTCATAAATCTGGCCCGAAAGCCTTAATTGGTAATAATATGCATGTGTTATGTCTCTGAAAGTGACAATGAAGCAAATCTGCCCTTAGGCTATTTCATTTCACTCACACAAAAGGAGATAACTTGCTATTAATTTAATAGTTACTTCTAACTTGTCTCCTTTCTGTATTAAGAGAGTTTTCATATTTTAAAGTTCAATTGGTCTTCAAATGAATAAGCAATCAAAGTTCTTGATTTTGCCAACAAATAATGTTTACCAATTGTGGGTCTACTCTACTTTCTTTTAATAATTATTTCTAATTATGTTTTATTTTTATTTTTATATCAATGGAAAATAAAATATTTTTTCACTATTTTGTTTAAAAAGTACTTAAAGAAATCCAGACAAGAATACATGACAAGTAAGGGTTGTGTCAAGAAGGTGCCATTTAAGGCCCTTTTATCAGTTTTGGATGCCCTAACCTGTATAGGTGAGAAGACTGGGAGAAGACTGGGAGAAGACTGGGAGAAGACTGGGGACAGTGGGGCATGAGGAACATCTAATACACAGTATTTGACAGGTTCGTGTTGAATCAAGCACAGAATTTTCTGAGCATTCATGATTCATTAGAATTGAAAAAAAATTCAATCAACCAGAAAAATCCAGTTGACCAACTTTGACTTATTTGCATGAACAGGTATAAAATAGTGGGTATTAATAGCTTAAGACATTATTGGCAACATGTCTGTTTAATTTATATTATCAATATTGTTAATTAAGCATGGAATATTAATCAAAATTGGGGGTAAAGTTCAATCGACCAGTATTGACCAGTAATGACAAATTTGGGAGTATTGACCGGGGCGGTTTTAACCGGTAAAAACCGCCGGTTAAAACCGGGGGCGGTCGATTGGTGCCAACCCTGGGTGAACTAAAGGAATTCTAGAGGAATACATGGGATATTCTCAAAATCTTACACATGTTGTTTTTAATATAATTAAATAGGATCAATTGATGAATTAATTCAGTTTGTGTAAACTTGGGCTGGGTTGTGGAACTATAGTTATTTGTTGTTAAACAATTAAATAGGGTACTATGTAACTGTCAAAAAAACATATGCATTCACACGCATATAATCCAATTATTGGATGTCACTGATATTTTCAATTTTACTAGCAGATAATTAATACTAATTAAAACAGAATTGGACTTTCCTTGCAAAGTATTTCATTATTAATAAAATAATACTATAATAAGCTAATGTAATCAAAACATATTGATATTTGAATAATTTAACTCAATGATATTTATAATATTTAAATTTTCCCCAAAAAACTAGGGCAGGAAGGATTTTTTTTTTGGAAAAACAACAGTGTTGTCAGTGTAAAATATTTGTAAAGCTTCTTCTGAGTTTGAACTTCAGTTTTACATTTTATGACCTGCAACATATTCTATGCTACTTTATTTCACTATCGTAAATCATTAAAGTGTTATTTATTTTTCAACTATATAATGTGCCAATCTCATATAATGAATTACTAACCCATTTAAAAATGACACCTAATCGAAATTCATTAATACAATAGTTATAATTGTTTTATTGTAACATACTATTCCACTAAAAATGACCATCATAGAACATCAATGCGGCGCTTTTACTAAATTTTTCAATGATTTCAATTATTTAAAGAAAGAAATCTATCAGGCACTTATAAAAAAATATATAATAAGGGTGTCAAAATTTAACAAACTGAACAAGTCAATTTGAACTTCTCTTGCAATGCAAATGGAGCCACTTGAAATATCAAATTGTTCCCATACTAGTCGGCAATATAGGTATGACATTGTGTCTTTTCAAAACATGCATCAGACACATCTTCTAAAACTTTTTAAGCGGTTTTGAAAACGCTATTTCATTGCAAACTTTCGTCAATAAAGGATACATGTTGTTATACAACCGAAAGTGAAAGTACTGTTTTAAAAAAATGAATAAAGAGCGAAATCGTTGAAAACTAACGAAAATTATAAGTGATACTAACATAAGACCGTAAGACTGAACAAAATAAAACTTAACTTTTAAATCATAACATGAATGTTTACTTATAAAGCAAATTCTTCATTCATACGCGGACTTCTTTGTGTCGTAGTCATAAATGCCTCCAAATGGAGGTGCGTGATGCGTCTAAGTATAGAGGTGACAATAACGTAGTGACGTCACCATCTATGTATAGAATGCACTATCCTTGGATCTCTGTTGCTCCGGTCAAAGTAGGTATGCCGGTATTTTTGGGAAAAAAAAGAAAATATATTAATCATAATTTTAAATTTTGTTTAATTTGGTTCATTTAGTTATTTGCGATCGATGTTCATTGCGTTCATGAATCATTTTTGTATAAACTTTGCCTTGCAAAATATATTATAGCGAAGGATAGTATTTACAATGTCAAACAAAAATGCGGAGTTAAATATGCCGATGTATACCGGGATTTGTGACCGCTGAAATAAATTTGAAGTATGGTATTCCGGGATTTGTTAACAATCAAGTTATTAAAGTTTACGTTTTTACTGTAATTCGAATAATACACTATACGATCAATATCTGAATAAAATGATAGTAGCATAGTTATTAGCCTACCATTTTTTTTCAGATCATAAACGATGAACATTTCCTTTTGTGGAAGCGGATTTCTAAGTATATACCAGATTGGATCTCTGAAAGCACTTCTCACAAAAGCTCCAAAATTTGTGGCTGGCATAGAGAAAGTAGGCGGGGCATCCGGTGGTGCGCTGACAGCCGCCATTCTTGTGTGCGAACCACACCGGGTCGACGTAAGTGATTACTAAAAAAATTATTTAATAGTTCAACTCTTAATTGCAAACATCTCTCAATACATTTTTATGTTTAATTGGCTACATTTTTATGTTGTTTGTTTATCTTCTTGACAATTATTTACTGATCAATATTACATTAACGACGTTTATGATTATCCAGCGTTGTTTTTTCACAATTTTGGGAATGGGACTGGGTCCCTTTGGATTGGGAAAAATCATGGCGTTTTCACTTCATGATTGTGTAAAAAAATAAACTATGATATGTCGCCATTTTTTTAGTTACATGTAATGCCAGTTAACGTTCTTTAATTGCAACAATATTAAGATGACATTTACATTAGCCCATCGCCTATTATGTGATGTAGCAAGAATTGTATATAGCCTGTATATTAATTATATGCACAATATTCATTTTTATAAACATGAGATTTGTTGGCCCTATTGGGAAAAGTACCGGTACAACACTAATTTGAAGAAAAAAAAATGAAATTAGGAAATCATCAGATTGGGAATAATCGGTCATTTAATTACTTGGGACTTATGAACAAACCCATATACATATTTTACAAGACTGTTTGTGGAAATGTTCAGTTTCTGTGCTCATTTTATTTGTTTACCTGCAGATATTGCTCTATTGGAAACAATGACACAAAAGTCCATCCTTTTGGGATTTTTTGGACTCTATTAGGATTTTTTTGTCCATTCAGAAAGGGCATTTTTTCGGGTTCTTTATAACGAAGGAATACTTATCTGTAAGAACATGCTTTTACTTACTAATTCAGTATGAAATGTTATCAGTACATTTTTGTTCTCACAATTGCAGGACTGTAAACAGTTTACCCTGGATTTAGCAGAAGATGTTCGGAAGCGGCACTTACGAACGTTTTCACCCACATTCCATTTGTTGAAACCAGTCAAGGAATTTATGAAGGATATTGTGTCAGAAAACGCATATCAAAAAGCAAACGGAGTACTTCATGTTTCGTTGAGTTTGCTTGAGAAGTTTCGTTTACCTCAGAGCCGAATTGTGTCATCTTTTTCATCGAACGATCAACTAATTCAGGTATGTCTAGCACCTTTTTTGCTTTAATTGAGCTTGACTCTGGTAAAACCGGGCTTAATGCATGTACATAAAGTGTCGTCAAAGACTAGCCTGTGCAGTCTGCACAAGCTTATCAGGGACGGCTATTTCCGCTTTTATGGTATAATTATTTTCCATTTAAAGGGGTTCCCTTTACTTCCGGTCTAGGTGGAAAGTGTCGTTCCTGATTAGCCAGTGCGGACTGGAAAGGATTATCTGGGACGACACTTTGTGCACATGCATTTTGCCCCTGTTTCAAAGAGCAGGCTCTGTATGTTGCCATCTAGCTCACTCATTCGTAATATGGTTACTGATGTTATCGTTCTGATTGACATACTAATGTTGTTCTTTTCATATTTACAAAAATGAAAACAAAACCAAATATTTTTAATGAAATGTATCCAGATTATTAAGTGAGTAGTACTGATTCATATGAATGAGCCGCGAATCGGAAAAAGAACTGGGCTTAATGCATATACGTACAGAGTTGCTCCAGATTAGCCTGTGCAGTCCGCACAGGTTAATCATGAACGTTACTTTTCGGTTTTCAATATTTGTCCTTAAAGGACGACACTTTGTAGTGAAAATACAGTTTAGGCGGAAAGTGTCATCCTGGGTTAGCCTGTGCGGACGACACTTTAAGCACATGCATTTAGTCCAGTTTTACCAGAACGGGACTCATTTACAAACGACAAAACACAATTTAAACAAATAGTTTAAATAAAATGTTTCCGCACCGATTAAAGAAGTTAGAACGTTCTAATTCATACAAATGTGTCTTACATTGGTTATACCGGAAAACGCATTAAAGACCCCGAATGGTCATTTTCGCATGCATGCATGGCAACGCCCTCAAACACTGAGGATAGTTAATTATAGTTTCTTTAAACAATGCCTTTTTACTTTTCGTTTCAGAGCCTTATATGCAGCTGTTTTATTCCCGGATATGTCGGATTCATCTTGCCTAAATTGAACGGAAAGGTAAAGCTTGATTAAAAAGATCAGAGAGAACCATGTATGCCTAGGACAAGTGTTTCCACGCCCCTGTTGTATGCAGATATAGAAGCTGTGGGCTGATCCAATGGATTTTGATAAATGTTTCTTTACATTTAAGATCTTACAGATCTTGATGTTCACGTTATTTTAAACTCAAAGTCTGTCCGATACTAACAGTCCATAGGCGGCCCCGATATTTTCCGTTTGTCTACAGTACTTTTTAGCATTTTTGTGAATGTGCAGAAAGTGTTTTCCCATATTAGCCTTTGCAGTTCGCACAGGAAAATCTGGGACGACACCTTCCGCCTAGACTGAAATGTTGTTAATGCATATGCGTAATGTGTTGTCTCAGATTAGCCCTTTGCATGCTGGGAAATTTATCGTCTGCTTAAATGTCGTCTGCTTAATTATTACAATTAGCATTTCTTTGAAAAAAACAAATAAAAAAATACTATCAGAATAGCAAACAGTTTGGATCCAGATGAGACGCCACGTTCTGTGGCGTCTCATCTGGATCCAAACTGTTTGCAAAGGCCTTCAAAATTCGGTTCCCGCACTGAAAGAGTTAGCATGTGCAGTTGATACAGGCTAATCAAGGGCAACTTTGTACATCCAAACAGGATTTCTGCTTACTTTAAACAACAAGGCGGTAAGTGTCGTCCCTGATAAGCCTTTCGGTCTGCATACGTTAATCTGGTACAATATTTTAAGCACTTGCACAAGGCCCCGTTTTTCCAGAGTGAGTGTCCTTTGTATTCGATTTCTTGCAGTACTGCATAGACGGCGGCTTCAAAAACAATCTGGTTGGTTTCCCCGACGGCCGCACCATCACGGTCTCTCCGTTCAGCGGCGACCAGGACATCTGCCCGAACGAGCAGACAGCATCATCGCTAACAGTGCGTATGGCGAACCAAGCGTTTGTCGTGAACCGGAAGAACGTGAAACGCGCATGGCAGTGTGTTTTCCCGCCACCGCGTGACGTG
Organism: Dreissena polymorpha; assembly: GCF_020536995.1. Classification (NCBI taxonomy): domain Eukaryota; kingdom Metazoa; phylum Mollusca; class Bivalvia; order Myida; family Dreissenidae; genus Dreissena; species Dreissena polymorpha. Next base: position 66,150,101 of record NC_068360.1, read on the forward strand.
CTGTTGTATTACTACGATTTGGGTTACCACGACACCGTTCGCTTTCTGAGTAACAATTATATAACAGAGTGATAACGGTCTTAATACATGTATTTATGTGTTATTTGTGTATTTTTGTTAACAAAACGTCAGCTGGTTTTTAGATGCCATATGCATTTGCAGGAACCTTTAATTCAGAAATGAATAACAGTGATCTGGAAGACATGTTATGTATGAACGTTTTTGTTGTTAATTGCTTACGTGAACCGCTGAATGTTTGGTTCATGTAAATATAATTATAAAGAACTAGTTTTAAAGTTTATGTTTTTACCAAAAACTCAGAGAATGTTACTTGTTGACATTGTAATTTGAAAAGCATGTGGCTCACTCATTACAACGATACCTCTGCATCGATGGTCACATTTGTTGTCATTAGTTGAAGAAGACTAATGTATGCGTTTTTAAAATATGTTTGCTTATTTATAGAAATGTATTAGTTTGTTTAAAAAGCCCATAAATCATTCAACTTCTTACACCGTAAAGAAGAGGGTAGAACGAAGTACATAAAATCGCTATCGCACTTTTGGGGAACCAAACAAAAGCAAGATTATATATTGGCATGCATCGCGGATGAGCCCTAGTCCCATACAGATGCCGGATCAACACGGTTTATATCCGGAATGATCCGGCATGTGATCCGTGTAGCTGCGTGTCGATCCGTGTAGGTCCTGGGACGTCCGGGAATGTCCTTGGCGCTCCGGGAGGCAAACACGGCAGTTTGGGGAAGTTCAAAACTGCGGTGTTGATCCGTGGCTATCCGGGATGATAGCACCACCCGGGATGGTCGGTGTAGCTGCCGCGTTGGGTCCAGGGACAGCCGTATAGGGTCCGGAGACAACCGTTTTTATGCCTTGGTAGTCCGTGTGCGTCCTTGACAGTCCGGGAACACATTTCAGACCCCTGTCCTTCAAGCACCGTGACGGCAGTTGTACGAATGTCTCATGTGCTACCGACGAAGCAAAATGGGCGATGAGATGACGACTGAGGACAAGCTGATGCTGATGAAATGCCAGCTTCTACTGCAAAAAAAGCTCTGGTTGAAAACAGTATCCTGATTGCAAAAGCGAAACTACCTACGAGGAATAGAAAATTCGCGAAAAATATTCATCTAAACTAGTGAATAGAATGAAAAGGAGAATTATCTGGGTCAAACGAGGGACGTCTTCTTTTTAGCTCACCTGAGCACAACGTGTTCATTGTGAGCTTTTGGGATCATGGGAGCTTTTGGGTCCTTCGTCCGTCGTCAACATTTTACCTTGTTAACACTCCAGATGCCACATTTATTGTCTGATCTAAATGAAACTTGGTCAGAAGATTCGTCCCAATGATATCTCTGTCGAGTTCGAAACTGGGTCACTCGAGAACAAAAACTAGGTCACTAAGCCAAATAAAAGAAAAAGCTTGTTAACACTCTAGAAGTCACATTTATTGTCCAATCTTCATTAAACTGTTTTCATAAGGCGTCAGTTTCTGTTGTAGGCGTTGATGGTTGTTGGTCTACTTGTAAATGTAATGGCAAACATGATCTGGGCCTCGAGCTTGTTTCTCTTTGTGCTGTTCTTCGTCGGTAGCGGAATCTGCTCGTGGCGATCTTTTGGGAACTGGAAGGCCCACATTAGCAATAAGCTTCATTTTTAATGGCATTTTGACGAGGTCCGGGACGGTCCGTGTAAATGCCGTCTTGGTCTGTGTTAATCCATGTAAATGATGTGTAGGTCCGTAGCTCTGCAGTGACTGTCCGGGACAATCCGCGTGGGCGCCGTGTTGCTGCCCGGTTTGGTCCGTGTGGATGCCGTGTTATCATCGGGGTGATGGTCTTTGGAAGACTGTCGACGCTCAAAAGGCCATGGGTTGTCCCGGTTTGTCCCGGGGGATCCGGGGCGATCCAGGGCTTCCGTGTCCATTCGTGCTAATATGGGACAGGGGACTATAGGTCTAGCAAAACCGTCGCCAATTCAATAGGAAATATAAATGATCCTCACTCTGGGAAAACGGGGTTTAATACTTGTGCGTTAAGTGTCGACCCATGTTGGCCTGTGCAGTCCGCATAGACTAATCGGGGACTTTCCGCCTTTATTGCATTTTTCGTTAAAAGGAAGTCTCTCCTTAACGATATCCAGTCTTGGCGGAAAGTTTTGTCTCTGATTATCCTGTGCGGACTGCTCACTTAACGCACTTGCATTAAGCCCAAATTGCACCGAATGCGGCTCAGTACATGATCGACATGGTTAAAGGGACACAATCCAAATCCACCGATTGCAACTCGAGCGTAGACATTTGTACTACTAACATGGGTTTATTGCGACTATAATTGTGAATACAACCATTCTTATCGGATATGCTGGGACATTGTAAGTTAACTTTGTTATCAAGTTAAACTTTCGCCAAAACCTTTAAACATGTTTGCAATATGCGAAATATCGATTATTGCCATTAGTTATCGGTGAATTCTGTGCGCTATTGAAGCGTAAATCGATACACGTATAGCTACCTACCATCGTAGTTTCAACGCAGATCTCGGTTTCATACGAACTTTATGGTATTTGTGTTAAAACAGGATGAATCGATGCTATTTATAAGTCATATACAATTTGTTGCAGCTTTAAACAGTATTATCGTATCAAAATACAGGTAAGCGTTATTTAAATCTCGTTTTAATTATCAAACATTATATAGACGAGTTGGCGAGTTCAAGCTACTCGTAAAGGGAGAAGGCTTTAATTAAAACGACTTACAACAAGATTGGTGACATTGTGTGAGCAAATAAGCTCAAACACATGCTGTGTATAGGCTATAAATTTGCAATATGCTATTAAATGCCGAATAAACGTTATGTTATGTTATGTTATGTTATGTTATGTTATGTTATGTTATGTTATGTTATGTTATGCTTTACACGAGCACGAACAACGAATTCTTGTATGCGTTTATTAATGTAATGATAGGTAATGTTATCAATAAATATTGTTTACAGTAGATGCACTGAGTATATCAGTTTTCTCCTATATTAACTTTTTTAAACTGGTTTAAAAGCACTTATTCACGGTTAATAAAATTACGATGTTCAAAATAATTCTTATATATATATTTAAACACGCGAAATAACACTCCTGACTACGGTGATAAAGATGCTAAAATATAGGTTCACTATTGTCTTATCATCATTGCAATTGGTAAAATATTAATGCATCTGTAACTCTCGCGATAAAAGTACGTCGAGTCCTGCCGTCGAGTCCTGTGTTCGAATGCCGAGGACGGAAGTAAAATATTTCTTGCTATTAAAATTCGTTAAGACTATTTAAATTAATATAGATGTGTTGATAAACATATGTAATGGCATTTTGCAAAAACTCGAAACTATATAAACATATCGCTTTAAAATCTAACTGAAATTGTATATCCACTATATAAAGTATAAATTATGCTTGTTGCTATACACACACTCGTCTGCTGTCCGCGTAGTTAAATCGTTGGCGCAATCCATCTTTAAAGGGATCTTTTCACGGTTTGGTAAATTGACAAAATTGCAAAAAGTTGTTTCAGATTCGCAAATTTTCGGTTTAGTTATGATATTTGTGAGGAAACAGTATTACTAAACATTTGCCATGGTCTAATATAGCCATTATATGCATCATTTGACGATTTAAAAACCTAAAAATTATAAACTGTTGCAACGCGAAATGATTCAATAATTTGGAGAGTTCGGTTGTTGTCGTTTGAATTTGTGAAACTACGAAGATTGCTTATATAACGTATAAAATACGCATCTTATGTATGCTTGGCAGGATAGCTCAGTTGGCTAATGCGTTTTTACTTCAAGATTCCGGGGGTCACTGGTTCGAGCCCTGCTGCGGGCTACTTTTTTAAAAAAAATGTGATTTTTTACTGGAGCTTTTAAATTGATGTATTAAGTGGATATTGCATTATCCATTTACAACTCGAATAAGTTTGCGCCTATAAGAACGCCATTTTTGCAATTACTTTTTATGCTTAAATTTTCATAATAAACAGAGTTATCGATCTCTTTTTTAAAACAGCCCGTTTTCGTGGTTTAAATTTTAAAGTGTATGAAGTTATAAATTAAGTTTTAGTTATGGATATGTCAATACATAAGAGGCGAAACCCTAATAACGTGTGTATTTCGAAGTTTATGAGGTCCATCCGTTCCTTTAGCTGCATCAAATGCGGACCCGAAGTGCGTCCCAACTTTCTTGTATCTTATTAGCTCTCATTCGTTCGTTGTCGGCTCAGGTTCCACTGAAAGGTAACCCGGGTACTCTTAAGTATACAACAATGTACCACTGGTGGGTAAGGGCGGTATGGCGACCACCAACGCGCCGGGCATTGAAATCAGATCGCAAGAGAGCGTGTTCTCACTTCTGCGCTTATTGGACAGCCAGAAACACTGATTTCTTTCTGTTCTTACCGTGTATGCCATGCAAAGTATAACATTGCACCACAATATCTTTCCTCACTCAATTTCAGACAGAAGATGTCCGGTCTTGCCGACCACGTGACGTGTTCGGTGTGCATGGACTTGTATTCGGATCCCCTCGCTCTGCCGTGTATGCACAGTTTCTGTCGCCATTGCATCGAGGGGTTACATGCTTCGTGTTTGACCTTGAAATGTCCAGATTGCCGACAGGATGTCGAACTTGGTCGAAATGGGATTCGTGACCTTCCGAAAAACTTCCAATTGGCGGGTATCGTGGAAAGCTTTAAGAAAGAAAATAGTTCCAAGACACGTGGTCGTTCGGATGGAAATGGCAGTCAGCCATTATGTCCGCAACATTCGATGACGTGTGAAATCCTGTGTGAAACGTGTTCAAGACATGCGTGCCCCAAGTGTTTGACAACCTCAAACCATTCTAAGCATCGGTTAAAAATCCTTACAAAGCGTGGATGGTCTACGGAGAGAGGTGATGGTTCTGAACCTTTCTGCGTAGAACATGACAGGCAGTTTCGGCTGCACTGTAAGACGTGTACAGAGCTGACATGCTCGGAGTGCCTTCTAAATAATCATGGCGGACATAGTCTTGCTACACTCACAGATGCGTTCGACAATTTGTCGGTAAAGTTTTTTTGTTTTGGTTTTTAAACTATTTTGAAATGGGGCCGGGAACCTCTAGATTGAGAAAAATAGCATCATTTTGAACAAAAATAGGAAAATTGGTGTGTGTGTTTTTTGCTTGCAAGCACTTCAGGGAACTTATCGTTTTCAATATAGTATTACTAAGGTTCAACTTATAGAGTTGGCTAGGGAAATGAACTAAATAACTCAATGTTGTAATCCATATTTATTTTTGTAAAACCTTCAATAGAGAATTTCAGACTGTCATTTGTGAAAGATAAATACTTTTTGGCACGAGAATGGGGCCCCAAATTAGGCCAAAAATCGCCGCGGTATGAGATTGAATTGCTAGTAAGCACATGAATGTATTTATTGACAGCTTCATCACAAAAGATGTGATTGTTTCATTTGAAACGCTATTTGTATATGTTTGTTGAGTCTAATCATGAATCGCTTGCTTATTGCTTATCAAACTTCCAAGTGCATACGTCTAGTGCTTAAAGCCTTCGACATTTATCTATGTTTTTTTTTAAATAATAATTACTATTTATTGATCGAAGAAGGCAATCGAAATCAGAAAGTTCACTCTCATTCACGGAAAGTTTTAATCCTATTAAACGCATTATCTTTTGTTGGTAAAGCCCATGTATGATAATAATTCAAAGCTGAACATTATACCACTGCTTATCAGGAACACCACAATAAGGCCATATCGAGGCTGGACGCCAGGATCATGTTGCTACGGGCAACGCAGAAGACGTGCAGGCACCTGGCACAGAAAACACAGGTACTTAACCGATACTAGTGATAATAGCACAAAAACCGCTCACAAGTCTTTGATACATTACCCGCTGATGCAGATGTTTATTGCCTGTCCTATCCAACCACTTCAATCACCCCCACTTTTACCACAAAGATTTCCACATTGATGTTTATTGCCTGTCCTATCCAACCACTTCAATCACCCTACTTTTACCACAAAGATTTCCACATTGATGTTTATTGCCTGTCCTATCCAACCATTTCAATCACCCTACTTTTACCATAACGATTTCCACATTGATGTGTATATAATATGCCGTACCATTTGGGTTAAAAGAACAAATACGCAAACAGCTAAAAATAGATATCACCGCGGTGACAAAATTGTTTCCGCGGTGACAATTTGTGTATATGTCAAATTAATACGGATGAATAAGGGTAGTTGATGAGTTTATTCATATGTTCTTTTTCATATGTTTTTGTCCTTTATTGATTCTATTAAGTAAAATAATTTGAAATATAAATATTGACCCTGCAGTAAATGCATATCGAAGAAAATGGCGGCGCAATTAGTTCAGAGAGCAAAATAAATTATTTTATCATGCGGTAGAATTTTACTTGGTGATCAAAGTAGTAATGTTTTAAACGACTCTCCTTACAATTTTGAAACTCATGGGCTGAACGCCAATGTTCTACAGTAATCCATGGAGGCAGACATCTTAATAAATTCGCAGTAAATATTCGCCGATTTGCTGTTCTGAGACGTTATTACATTGGTCAGTTTGATTTAGCTCTTATCAAACTCGTTGGGTCAGACAAAGTATCACTGCATTTACAAATATATCACCGCAGTGATACATTTATTACCGCAGTGACAATTTTGTCACCGCGGTGATATCTATTTTTAGTTGCTGGCGTTTATGTACTTTTGACCCAAAGGGTACGTCATAACGTTAAGTATCTGTTTTTATTGTACAAATATAAAATATTGTTTTCTTAAATGTTATTCAACTTTCATGTTAAGGCCGATACCGTCAGGATTATTCGTATTTGTTTTAAACCAAAAATTGTGTCGTAAGAACAAAACTATGCAGCTTAGTTGATGATTTTCCAATAATGAAACTCTCTTGTATGAGTTTTTAATTGTACAGCAGAAAATTATTTGCAATTGTATGAAACTCTAATTTCGTTGATGTTCTATTACAACAACTTGACGGTTGTTTTTTTACAGATTTTGGCATGTATTGACGTTTGTCATTTCATGCTTTAAATTGATACATGTAAACATAGGATCTAAATAGTTCCAGTTATAAACAATATAAAATTAAAGAAAGGCAAAAAAGGAATCCACTATTGAACTCGAGCCACTGAGACTTGGAGTTTAAGTCTAACAATTTACATTCAAACCACTTGGATATCTGCTTATTCAGTGAGTATTGTTTTTATACCCTATATAATCAATCCTCGTAATGTCACAAAATATAAGGATGACAACAGAATTCTCAAAATTATTAAATAGTTTCGCGTTTGTTTCGTTTTATAATCGTAAGGTTTTTCAATCGTCAACATATGCATACATGTATAATGGATATTTTAGAGCATAGCAAATATCATAACTTAAACGAAAAATTGCAAATCTGAAACAGTATTTTTCTCTTAATTTTGTCAATTTACCAAAACGTGAAAAGGTCCCATTAAGAACATTTTTTTTAGTTTTGTTTTTTATGAACGTGTTATCAGTATTGAAAAAAATACTATAGATTGCGTATAGTGGCTTTAAAAGTACAGAGCGAAAGGACGACATCAATTTACTTCATTAGTTTAGTGGTTTAAGTATTCGTATGCAGCACGCAATTAATCACCATTATACATGTAATTATAAATTAAATTGTTATTAAATAAACTATTTAATGCAATTAATATTCGTTTGCGTGAATTTTAGACGGACGCCCAACGTATAAAGCAGGAACTGACGTCGTATTTCAACAGACTGCGTGACGTCATCGAAAAACGTGAATCTCAGATGCGTGGCGAGATTGACAGACGAGAACAGGATGTGGTGCAGAAGTACATGGGCAAAGCAGACGAAATGTCGCGAAAGGAGAAACTAATCGTCGACATTATGAACAGAGCCCAGACACTCGTGACGGAAAATAATCTGAATTTCGTCAAAGTATAATTGCTGTCTTAAAACATGTATTCCAGAAACTGCATATATATTACACAACTCAAATCGCAATTTTTAATCACAGAAGCGTTGTTCTTCCGTTAACCCATTGCATGAGACATTGTGCAAAATATGGCAGCCTCGGTCGTTGGTTTAATTAATTTGACCAACAGCTAATTAAAGGCAGCTAATATTAAGTTTATTTAACTTATGTCGTGATAATAGCGTTTAAAACATTACATTGTGCACTATGAAAGTAATCGAATGTATTACTTGTCCTAACAGAAATACAGCGAACAATCACAAACCATTGCTCAAGTGTTGGCCGACGAACATTTGGACGGTACACCTCGGGTCAAGGGTCTTGATGAAGTCACACTAGTCACGTGTTCGTTAGAAAAGGAATTGTCATCTATAGCATTGCGGTGGACCAAAGACGGTAAACACACGTTTTTCACTATCATATTGCACTGTTGACGCAATAACACAAAACGAGCAATTGTCAAAGATGTATTTCGGGATATTCCTGGTCGTGAAAAGCTTAGCATTTTTCAGGATATTGGTCACTTAATTTCGGAATAGCCTTAGCTTTCTATCGGGATAGTAATTGCTGTATTAGCGTGAGTTATATCTGTATTCGGTCCTTAGCTTTATGCCGGGTAACATTCAGCTATGTTACGACCGGGCTAATCTGCCCCCAATCAGGTAGTAACGCGGCAATCCACAACACAGAGAGTCCCGTGTGGCGGTGAGGGAGGGGGCTGTCTGCAGACAGAACTAGCTGTGAAATAAGTTACATGACTTACATGGATAAGACATACATGGATAAATAAAAAGATTCACAATAGGAAACCATGAGTACAACAGGTGCGCTATTATTTCTAGCGATGGGTCGAGGATCCATGGACAACACTCACTCCCTATGCGCATGGGAGGTGTTCTTTGACCATGAGCTAATGTTTCTTAATTGTATGCGTACAAGTGTTTCTAGATTAGCCTGTGCACTCCGCACAGTTCAGACTGGGACGGCCCTTTACGCACATGCGTTAGACCCCGTTTTCTCATAGCCCGGCTCATATGTATTTATAAATGGATTGAAATGTGTGGACCCAGCCGAATCCATTTTCTATACATTGAGATAAGTGGGGGTAATGAGAATACTTTTGTAACGATGTTATTGATGTTGCATTCTAGAGGTACGGCCCGCAAGGAAAGCGCCACCTGTACCAAACGGAAACACCACGTCGCCGTCCGAGAAAACCTCACCATCAAACGAGAACACTACGTCATCAACTACGCCATCACCAAAGTCACGCCCACCACGCCCATCCCCGACGCCTCGGGTCCCTCGAGAAATCTTCCCAAACATTCAGCAAAATATTCATGTAACAAGAGGTAAGATATAGCCAGAGCAAATATTAGAATGCCGCTCGGGTGAAACGGGGCTTAATGGAGGAGCGTAAAGTTTCGTCCCAGATTAGTCTGTTTTTGTCCGAAAATCTAGAAGGACACTTTACGCATTTAAAACGTTTTCAGAGAGAGATGTTAAATATTAAAATACATGTATATATGACCGACTCCGAACACATTTAATAACAAAACTAACGCAACATACACATTTATGAATATTTATTGTACGTTATGTTTTTAAGTAATGCTTCGGTTGGTATAGAAGTCATTCTTGAAGACATGAATTCCGGCTGAAAGCAATGTATAGTGTTTTATTTAATTTGCCGCAATTTCGCTAAAACATGTGACGACTTCTTTTAAATGTTTGCATGAATATCATACATATGTCCCTTAGTTTTTAATTGAGTGTCTATTTTGAATTCACTGGGTAGCACAATCGTTCATTTTGTAACTGCCTGGCGCTAGGCCATCGAAATGCCATTGAAACGTTGTGTACAAAATCTGTACTACTGGACAAACGGAGATTGTGAGTTTGAATCTCAGCCCAGCCACAAAGCCTCTACTAGGATTAAAATGAGATAAAACCAGCAAACAAGCAAAAATGCTACATAGGTTTCTAGCAAAACTAGTTCACCAATGACTTATTCTTTTCAAGGCAAAGACTGGCGCGACGGCGTTACAGACGGAGGTCCGGGTCACGTGGGTGTTGTGACCTCAGTGCAACGTGAAGTAGACCGCGTGACATGTTCGGTAAGTTGGTTAGGTTATATACGTAGATTATACATTAAAAAACAAGTATGTATTTTTTTTAAGACAAATGAAATAAATATTGATTATTCTTTAAATAATTGACGTGTCGTGATTTTCGTACTCCGAATTGCTCGGTTGCAACTAAGAAATGATGTGTGGCCTTTTGATTCTTCAGACACCCTGAGAAAACTTATCTGGCTCAAAATAATATTAACATAATCTAAGACATGAATGTCTTTATCAAGAATAAAATTCCGTATATTGCCAAATGCTTTCAAAACTATAAAACTAATTATAAGCAAGTAACGGTATCATACTTGAATGTAAATTTGTCAGGAAAATTAAATAAAAACACGTGTACATGTAAAAATGGTTTAAATTAAGTATACTCACGTGCGAACCCCCGCGCGATTCAAGAATCCCATAACGAATTAGTAATACGTCTCCGTTTTTGACAGGTACGCTGGCCAAACGGGAAAACCGGGACATACATCTACGGCCCACCGACAATACAAGAGATCAAACTTGTATGACGTGTATTGGACCTGTTGGTCCATGTCATCATCAGTGTCATCATCTGAAGTGTGGTGGAAAAAGAGGGACGATGACACAGAGATCCTCCGCCAGTCTGGTCTGTTGTTGAGGGCTGTGAGTAGCTCATCCATGGTCCACTCTTTCACATTGCCCATCCAGCTTTTCATCTGACGACCAAGACGGCAACCTCCCTTTCGCGTGCCCTTGAGCACAGTCTTGAGCAGTGAGTCGTGCCGGATGACATGTCCAACCCAAGCCAGCTGTCGTCAGGCGTGGTTCTTGTTTAGTGTGAAGTCTCGACTGGGACCTCCCTTTAGCGTGCCGTGGAGCATAACCTTGCAAAGAGAATCGTGCCTGATGACGTGTCCAACCCGAGCTAGCTTTCGTCTGGCGGGCCTCTTGATTAGTGTGAAGTGTACAGGCCATGTCAATATATGTAGAACACTCACTAATCTTCCAGTGTGATTGAAGCGACTTGAATCTCTTGCACTTCTTTCCAAATTTCCGTTCACATAAAAAATATGGGACCTATGACTACAAGTATTTAGCAAGTATATTATAGAATATCAAACCTGTGTAACCTGCTTTTTTTGCATGTATGAAAATGACAACCATCCGAATTTCACTGTGATATGTACATGATGAATCAAGAAAACACTGGCTACTGTCGATTTACTTTGAAAACTGGGGCTTACGACTACAGGGATGTAGACTTACATTTTACCCCAAATGTTACACCTTTATTATCTCTCAACACATCTTATGTAGAGGACATATTGGTTTTCTCGGAAATCTAGGGGCCTACCAAGTGTTAAATGGACCATTGTCTTACGGACTCCTGCTTATTGTAGCCGCGTTATCGGAAACTATGAGGAATCATGGATGACAATGTCTTCTTTTATATATTTTATTTATTTAAACATACCATGTCAAGTTCGATCCTTGCGATATATACTGCGATCTTCGCAATATCAGGATACCACAATAAAATTAATATGAGCAAGAAAAATAAGATAAACAAGAAATGTGTTCGTCAGAAACGCAATGCCCCCTACTGCGCCGCTTTGATAGATTTTTTTTAATCAGTTGGCAGGTACAGATAATTATCTCCTTTTAAAGCTTATTACTTCATTTACTTGGATTTGTTTTTTACCTTTGACCTTTAAGGGTGACCTTGACCTTCCACCACTCAAAATATGCAGCTCCATGAGATACACATGCATGACAAATATCAAGTTGCTATCTGAAGCGACATAGAAGTTATGAGCATTTGTCGAAACCTAAACGCAAAGTGTGACGGACAGACAGACGGACGGACAGTCCGATCACTATATGCCCTCCTTCGGGGCATACGAAAAAATAAGAAGACGATGATGCTGCTCTGTACATATTTAATTATTCATATTCTACACATCCTTGCCAGAAACGCTAGATTCCCCTGAAATGAACGACAACTCTGATAAAACGATTGGTGATAAACTCCTCACAGTGATCTCTTACCAAAGTTATACTCCACTGACTGAAAACATGTCGAATATTGCTGTACCATAAAACATTTTAATTATTTCAGAGCTGCTTATTAATAAAACGATGAAGCTTTTATCGAAAAAGTCTTTATTATATGGTAATCCTTTAATTAGACGTCGATTTAATTTTGTTAACATATCGCTAGATTTTCGATTTTGATCCGTATGGATGCAATTAGCGTGTATTTTATATATTAAAATAATAAAAAACATAAATAGTAACGATATATATTCAGTACAATAGTTGCAAATACTTTGTTAGTGCTCTTTATACATTTTCATAATCACTACAGCATTTCATTGAATGCATCTTCATATCTCGTATAGATCTGATTATAAATATGTGCTGGCGAAGGATGACGTATTTAAGTCACAAAACATACACATATTAACATTAGATACTTTTTGTCACTAACAAGTTTTGTTATACAGTCGGAAACCCAAATATATGTACATAACTCGATTTTTAGAACAATATTATGAATACAAAACGTAGCTCAATATTGTCGACCTTAGCCGTTCTATAAGCGTCATTGATTCGAGTTGTTTTAGGTCGAGTATACAATTGAAATATATGTATATGTATAGCCTAGACGGAAGAAAATGTTTTTTTTAATGATGTCTTCGATTTTCTTCATTTTTTATGGGTACTGTCGAATGACGGGCGAAACTAAATGGGGGTAAGATTTACAATATCGTATATTATTTAGCGATATTATGATGTTTTAGTTCGAAGACGGACCACTAATCTTAATCTATCACTCTGGGAACTGGCAAGCGTTACATCAATTTATGACAAAAACTCCACCCCTCCGATCCAGCAAACGATACATCAATATCTTCTTATCTGCGTTTGCTAACTTATATTGACCACTATGACACACACCTCTTTTACAATTTTCTTACTTCGAAACAATTACTTACATGTCTTCAAACAAGTTTTATCAAACGTGATTTTATTGCAAACCGCCTTACGTTCATTTACAATGCATAGCAGTGGACGACGGCAATGATATACATCCAGCCAATTCGACATTGCAAAGGCATTTGACGGAGTTTGACACCGTGTTTAATATTTCCGTATAAGTCAAAATACCATGCCGCTGCTGGTTATGGTTTTTAATGTAACGGAATCATTTTTAAACTCGGCCCAAATATCACTACGACAATTAATCGGTGGAAGTTTCATTATAGTTGGACCAACAAATTTTAAATCTAGAGCGTTAACAAGGTTAAATATAGTCGTACAAGGCTAATTGCCCCGCCCCAATGACGGTCATGTTTTCAATCAATCTCCACGCAGAGTTGTCGTTCCTTGCTCTCATATAGGTCATAATACACCAAATAGTTTCCCTATATAATTCAATGTAAAAGCGACAACTTTGAGCGAAAATAAATTCAACATTTTGCACATAGAGACCCCCATAACCATACCTTTTCTTAAAGGCCATTCTAAGCGGAATCGATTTATGCAATAAAAAAGATATGTCATGTACAATGCAAGAAAGAACTTGACTAAAATCAAAATCGACTGTTTTTGCAACTTTTTTTTTCGGCCGTTTCTTAGTGGAATGTAACCTTTTCTAGTGCAATGGTTTACTATAGTCTTCAAGTGTATCATATTTCAGGGATTCAGAAGTGAACACCTATTCATGCCCTACCATTATCTCCGCAAGATAACACCTGAATAATGGTAAAAAGTGTAAAACATGCCTTCCTGTCAACTATGATATTTTTTTAGAGAGAAAAGCCCTACATGAAGCGATCATTTAGTGTATTGTAACCATATACAACTCTGCATAAGGCTCAGCACGCCATTTTGTCTACCAAATAGCTAAAACCGAACAAACGCATAAAATGTATATTTGAGTGGATATTTAAGATCGCATGCATTTAATTAAGAAATATGACTTTTAAATGTACGATAAATCGTGCAAAAACTTGTGAGTTTTAATGCAACTCGTTGGAACTATTTTATTGCCCATTTACACAGATGTAATCATTCCACGCACTTCACAAATGTAAACAATTGTACATATTTTTTATTGAGTGACGTTAGGCATTGCTTCGACGTATTTATGTATGTCGGTTTCTTAACATAAAAAACATATCAATTTTATAATAATTATTTAAGACTGATATAAGATATCATGGTATGAAATGGTTTTCTTTAATGCAGTGAATGCAATGTAACCGTCGTGCAAGAGATTGTTTAGTATACTGTAACCTCACTGATGAACGCTTGGAATGATCATGACATGAATGAGACGCTTTCATAACAATAGTCCGTTCTGAGCCCAACACAGAGGTAAATGTTATGTGACCGTCGTGCAAGAGATTGGTTTTCAATCGACCGAAACCATTTTTTGAACTCACCTGAATTAACCTGAACAAATGATTTGACAAAGCTTCATGATGATTTGACATTAATTGTGACTTGTAGAGTGATTAAAAGCTATGTTTTTGGGCTCACGTGATCCGTTGTTGACCTCGGTCGAGACATCGTTGGTCGATAATAAATGAGGGTCCGGTTAAATATATCGCATAATATTTAGCGATATTATAACCAGCTTCTCAATAAGTTCAAATCCTATTTCCCACAACGCTTGCAATGCTTCACGTGTGCTTACTCTCCAACTTCACAATGTGTGTTCATTTTATCCAGTGCAGAATTTGTAGCTGTACACAATGAGGCAGCTAGAATATGTACCGGCACCAAACATTTTCTAATATTAGTTCTCTATAAGACGAAACACTTTCAAATACAAGTCAGAAGAAAAGAATTATCCTTTAAACAGCATGAAACACACCTTAGGCCCTGAATACCCCTCATATCTCATTCCACTCCACCCATTAGACATGTAACAACGAATAAGAACCTCTTATTCTATCAAGAACTGAATCATATAGACTCTCACACCTATTTTATGGATATGGAAGCAAATATCCGCAAGTATATGCAGGCTGTTAAATGCCAATTTCATTTTAATTACTAACATATGCTTTTTGATACACAGCAATTGCATTTCGCCTATTAACATAAATGTATACTATCAGCGAAGTTGTTTCTATAACATGGCCAACAAATGCAAGATGAATAAATTATATATGTTTTGGGGTAAGTGTAAATGCCATCAAAATCCCACATATCTGCTGTGTGGCATGGCAGGGTTGGCCCAAAGTTGCTTGCAAAGATTCTGAACAAGCGTTTTGTGCGATGCTGATCAAGTGCTTATCCTTAATGAGCTTTTTTTTTTAAAAGTGTATGAGTTTTCTTTATACAAAAGCTTCATATTGTGAGGACCTCTGGTCACCAAAGTGTGCATTCAACGTACAACTGCAATAGCGGTATATCCGCATCCAGCTGTTCTTGTGAAAACAAATAATGTGTAAATTCATCCATAGACTAGACCTAAATCATTTGACTTTCCAACGATCACTATAGTGTATATGTTGTTGACTCCTTGTATTTTTGTAAACGTAAATAGTTCAATTATAGCGAAGAATTAACAGTTGATACTTATTATACCACATTTCAAACGAATTATAAACAATATAAACCAGCATGTTATCTTCAAACTTTTGATAAAAAAATGTCTGAACAAAAGGTTTTTACTTCAGGAGCTCATGCTGAAGATGGTCTTAGGACATATTAGAGCAGTCCTCGAGATGTGCCTCTGCCATCCATACATGTCCGCTAATGAGACAACAAAACATTGCGTGACTTTATGGCCGACATGTAGCTCATGACATGACTGAGCAGGCTGGTCTGCAGCTTTGTTGGCCGCATATGTTCTTAAACCAGTTCGCACGACGCGGCTCATAAACACATTTTTTTAATGGTAAATACTACAAATCATGTAAATGTATGAACAAACGTTTATTAGAAAACACGTGTATATTCATGTTCTTGGATTCATTTTTAGATTCAAGAATTACAAATGAAATAATGTATAGATTATACTTTTTAGTGGAAGTAATAGTTCAAAACAACACAAGCTTTTCTTAAATATAACTTACCATTTTGTTGTTGATATATTTACCTGCTTTAATATCAGTTTATTTTAATATACAATTACATGCATGTTGTCCAGGTTATGCAAAGCAAGAAATGTCTTGAATTAACATTATATTCGGATGTACTTTTTTCACACAATAGAAAGGGTTTTTCAGCAGTGAACCAGACATCGGGCTGACTGTTACCGGCTGTTACATCAGTATGATTTGGTGTTTATTTTTTATGTTCCCCCTTTTTGTTAGGAGTCAAAGAGGTTATTGTCTATCTTAACTATCAAAAACAAACATTTTAAGACAGAACAGTGCCTGCTTCAATTCCAAAGTCAATATGTGTCTTGTTCTGATAAAACTGGGCATAATACATGTGCGCAGTCCGCACAGGCTAATCAGGGACGACACTTTCCGCCTAAACTTGATTTTCGGTAAGGAGGGACTTCCTTCAAACTAAAAATACCATAAAAGCGAAAAGTGTCGTCTCTGATTAGCCTGTGCGGACTGCACAGGCTAATCTGGGACGACACTTTACGACATGAATTAAGCCCAGTTTTCTCAAAACAAGACACATATGTTTTTTTCTCCATGATATGCTGTGTTTTGAATTAGCATTTGAAATACCTTTACCTCTTAAAAGATGCAAATGGGAATGTTTTTTATGGTTTTTCATTTAAATATGGTATCTCATGTTGAATAGGTCTGTATTGTCAATATAATAATGTTAATATCAATTACTGAACACCCGACATACTTTCAAAGTGAAATATTATTCTGCATTAAACTTAATTCTAAACTCAATTGGTACAACGGCTTTACATATAACGCTCTTATTTTATATCATCCATCATAACTTAAATATTTGACTATGCTCAAGGCATCACGAATATATTTTCAACTGTCATGTCGTAGCTCTTGTGTGATATTTTCACGTGAATACAACGGAGCCGTCTTTGGACATTGACCTCGTGCGTGAGAAATAAAGAAGGTGGTATCTGAACAAAATCCATTTTCTACGATATCCATTTTTTTGTAACTTAGGCATAATTACGTCTCCTTAAAATACATTTTTTTCAACACATCAATCTCTAGAACTATTTATTAAAATACAACATCTATCAAGATAATTCATTAAAACTGTAAAGAATATAATACAGTATAGATGTATATACAGATAAAGAACATAAACTTGTATACAGACAGCATCGATGTGATCTCACATTGAATTTTTGACAAAATACATATGCATGTTTCCCACACAATTGAAATACTTTTAAAATATTCAACACCAGTATTAAAGATATTAAACGTAAACAGTGCAAATTATTAGTAATAAAATCAGTAAGTGCAAATTTCATGATGTTTAAAATACTAAGTATTCTACAATCACTTTAAAATAATGAATAAGTTATGAAAATGGTTCACGCTAGAGCTAAATACAGCTGTAAACGCGTTTTAATTAGGGATGTCAACGAATATCCGAATATCCGAATATTCGGTCCCGGACCGAATATTCGGATATTGTTTTCCGAATCGAATATTCGGAAGAAAAAAAATCGAGTAATTTCAAAGACTTTGTATTCGTAAAATTTGCTTCAAACATTGTCAAAAAAGTCGTTCCTCGTTTTAAAATTTTTATTCCGGTAGGCGCGATAATGCGTCGCTATGGTGATGACAGTATACCGGTCTTAAATCCCGCCTTACAAAGCCAGACACTTTGTGTCAAAATTATGATAGGTGCAAATCGCGCCGGCAATCAAAACACCGACCTGCACTTGATCCAATGAACTCGAATTACATTTAAAATGATCAAAGATTAAATGAGTAAAGGAAAAGCCAACTTTGTGTAAAAAACAAATAAGACCGTATGGCAATTAAAACACCGACCCGTCTTGATCTTATTACTCGAATTACATTTAAAATAATCAAAGATTAAATGAGTAAAGAAAGAGCCGACTTGGTGTGAAAAACAAAACAGATCTTATGGTTATAATCACGTTGTCCAATCAAAAAAGCTTTTAGAAAATAATTTACTCAACCTCTAATGAGTATTTGCGTATCGTATGGTCCAAACATTTATTAATTACTCAATATTCAATCAGGTATTATACTTAAAGAAATGTTTTTGGTATTTCACCCTCATTTAATTGAAAATATTGTAATTGCTACACGCATAAAGTAAATATCTGTCCAAGCAAAATGCCACCTACGCCTTCCGCTGCTTGGAAGTATTTCACGACATCATCCGATAAAAAGTCGCCGATCCAAGTGTCTTTTAAACGTGGCAACTTTAAAAGACTAACTGCTTAGTCTGTTAACAGGTTCAAAGTGTGTTGTGGCTATGTACATCATTCGTTTAAGTTCAGCTTTAATTATATTTAGATCTTACTGTTTTGTCATGTAATTATTTTGTCGTCATGTAATATTATGTTTCTCGCTCTATTGTTGATGTACGATATTAATAGTTTAAAAACAGTTTTTGTCATTCAATTTTAACAATAAAAAGTAATCAACAAAATCAGCTTCGAATTTACGACGGCAACGCTGTGTCAATATTAAGTCACTTCCGGCGAACTTCCGGTAAAAACGAAAGTAGAATTCCAATCTCCACGCAGAGTTGTCGTTCCTTGCTCTCACATACAACTCTGCGAAAGGCTCAGCCCTCCATTTTGTCTATAAAATAGATTAAACCGAACAAACGCATTCAACGTATATTTGATTGGATATTTAAGATCTCATGCATGTAATTAAGAAATATGACTTTTAAATGTACGATAAATCGTGCAAAAACTTGCGAGTTTTAATGCAACTCTTTGGAACTCATTTATTGCCCATTTACGCAGATGGAATCATTCCACGCACTTCACAAATGTAAACAATTGAACATATTTTTTTTGAGTGACGTTAGGAATTGCTTCGACGTGTGTATGTATGTTGGTTTCTTAACATAAAAAAAACCCATATCAATTTTATAATAATGAATTAAGACTGATATAAGATATCATGGTATGAGATGGTTTTCTTTAATGCAGTGAATGCAATGTAACCGTCGTGCAAGAGATTGTTTAGTATTCTGTAACCTCAATGATGAACGCTTGTAATGATCATGACATAAATGAGACGCTTTCATAACAATAGTCCGTTCTGAGCCCAACACAGAGGTGAATGTAATGTAACTGTCGTGCAAGAGATTGGTAGAATTCATGGAGTAATGGTACGGTAAACATTTTTTCCAACAGATGTTTACCGAATATCCGAATATTCGTTCGGAAGGGTGACCGAATATTCGAATACCGAAATCTGTATTCGTTGCCATCCCTAGTTTTAATGATTTCGTTCAAATTTGTTGAACATCGTCGATATAAAAATCAAAACACAATTCAAACATATCTTAAATTTTACAATATGGTATTGCAAATGTATATAGAACGTGCTCTATCAAAAGGGTTTAATGCATGTGCGTTAAGCGTCGTCCCAGATTACCCTGTGCAGTCCGCACAGGCTAATCAGGGACGGCACTTTCCGCTTTTATGATATTTTTCGTTTCAAGACGGTCTCTTCTTAGCAAAGAATTAGTTAAGGCGGACTGCACAGGCTAATCTGGAACGACACTTTACGCACATGCATTAAACCCCCTTTTCACATTTAACTACAAGAGTCAACACAAATACAAAGTAACTGATCACTATATTACACACAATCTCTACAAATAGCCTTGCGGATGTGTGACCTTGAATTATAAAAAAAATCAAAATAAAGCATCAGAAAACATGTTATTACAACTACTGACAAAAAACAACAACAGAAAATTAAACATTCACAGAAATCAGTTCACCAATACGTACGTCTTATATTGCTTTTTACGACGTTTATCAGTATTTGTGAAACCACAATCGAATGTTAGATCACAGAAATATAAAAAAAAAGATTTACCATAGAAACAAACACATATGTTGTGATTTAATATGTATATGGTTTTCTTAAACTATCAGAATTGTAGTTAATGTTTAAAATCTATTTTGAAATTTTCATGTTAAACTATGTGCATTTATTTGAAATGTGAACACATACCGATGAAGGCAAACGTTTTAACATTACGTATGAACGGAACGTATTCCAGATTGAATAATTTTATTCAATTTTAGTACAATTTTAGTACTTTTAAACGTCTATTCGAATATATGTTACTTGTCAACAAACGGCTTTAGAATATCTAATCATGCGATTATCAACACATACTTACATCGTAAATTATGAAAAAAGGCACTCGATTATTTATCCGTAAACAGCTAATTACAAACATCACAGTATACATATAATTATAACATTTATTTAATATACGTGTGTAATGAAATCATAGAATGCTTGTTTGTATTCCAAATAATCGTTGCATTACAACTTGATAACTTTTGAAAAATTCTTAATAAGCCTGTTATCATTCAATTATTCTTAGTGTGAGTTTAGAAACATTATTGCAACAATATAAACACGTTTCGTCTTTTAAAGTCATGTTTTTTTTGGAATTCAATAGAAGTGTATACATCGTATGTAGTCTGTATTATCATGGCTTGTGGTTTGTAAAACAATTAAGTATTTGGAATCAACAGCAAATATCGTGGCATATACTTCATTGGAGATACGCACAAATACG
Source organism: Dreissena polymorpha (assembly GCF_020536995.1). Classification (NCBI taxonomy): domain Eukaryota; kingdom Metazoa; phylum Mollusca; class Bivalvia; order Myida; family Dreissenidae; genus Dreissena; species Dreissena polymorpha. The sequence goes on from NC_068360.1 coordinate 66,171,019, forward strand.
TCATGGCATTATGTGTATTCTTCCGCAATACTAATATTATTGTTTAGTATATTTTATGCAACTGGGTGGAAGTAACACACAAAACATACGCTGTGGTTAAATGGTCATTGACTGACCGTTTTTAATATGTAACAAAAGTTCCAAAACATATAACAATATATACACCAATATAAATAACGTATGACAAAAGGAGATCAAACAATAATGTAATTTGGTAAAATGTGGAGGTTTCTTTAGAAAATGGCATTCATTAGATATGTAAAGTACATGGATTTCTTTAGAAAAGACCTCAATGGCGTGCTCTGTAAGGCTTCTTTTGACAATGCAGTCAATTAGAAGCCCAACATACAAAAAGTTGTTGCAAAATATACTCGTTAAAATAAAACAATTTATTTCCTGCATGCATGTGCCGCTTTGTGAGGAGATTGGGGAGGTGGTGGGTAAAACGAATTTTTTCCATTGTTCCTTTGTTTAGCCGCTTGCCTTCTAGAACACTAACAATGAACTGGTTTGATCCGGTTCTAACCTTGTTTACAGGGAAAATAGCCGAGCGTATCCGATTGTTCTGTAGATAGGCTACAGTCTATCTGATTGCCGTTCCTTTCACCCAACGCATAAAAAACACTGATACGGTATTTCGTATAGTTTGTCTTTATGCAACTGGGTGGAAGTAACACACAAAACATACGCTGTGGTTAAATGGTCATTGACTGACCGTTTTTAATATGTAACAAAAGTTCCAAAACATATAACAATATATACACCAATATAAATAACGTATGACAAAAGGAGATCAAACAATAATGTAATTTGGTAAAATGTGGAGGTTTCTTTAGAAAATGGCCAAAAAGATAGCTTGCTATCTTCCCCCACATTTTAAAACGGTAATGGAGAGGTCCCACCTGTTTGGCACGACTTACATGTAGGAATACAATAATAAACTCATACTTTGGCATCTTGTGAACAAAATGGGAACTGAATGGCTCAAGTATAACAAGTATGTAAGAAATAACGCATTTTTCAACAGAATCACAAAATATTCTGACTAGAATAAAACATGTAACGTGGAAATGCATCAAAGACTATTTAAAGCAAGACAAAGTAAATAATGTCAGTAACGTCAATAAATTAACAAAATCTACACTAACCATATATATGTGTAATTATCAGTACACATTGGCTTGATAAAGTAGAAACTGTGATACAAGCAAACAAACAAACATAAGACGCTACATTACAGTGGCGCATTAAATGAAAATGATGGAATCAACAAAATGTATATACAATGAATTGTTTGCTCAATTCGATACAATGTAGTTGAACACATCTAGAATGTGAAAAAAAATATACGACTTAGTTGTTTTTCGATAGCCAGCCCAGGCAGGTATCGAATAGATTGTAATTACGAAGTATTGGCAAACATATAGCGCGTGAAGAAAAATAGCATTTGGAAAATTTTTGTCGTTGACAGCCCAAGCAGGCAACGAAAATGTTTCCGATACAAAGAGTGAGTATCTTTCACAGTACTTAACACATACAATGACATTCATATTGGAAAAAACACAACAAAGTTATAGAAATGCCACAAGTAAAAATGGTACATGATATATATATACATATATACAGGTAACTGGTAAATCTGGGATTTTTGTACCAGGACAAGGCTAATCTCAATTGTTAAGGTTTTAATTAATGTCAGATGGCACGTCTGTTCAAAGCAACCAGCCCAAGCAGGTTGCTTGATAGAGAGTGCTGTTATCATTAAGGTATATTATGCAATGCTCTTTGTCTGCGGGATAAGACTGGTCAATTATCTGTAATTCTGATGTACTTCTGGAAAGCGTTACTATGCCAACGACCTAAATGTCTTATCTTAGCATCTGAGTACCCTCTTTGAGCACAGTCAGTAGCTTTACCTATACGAAAGCTGTGTGATTTGTACCGTTTGCTGTCCAAGCCACAAAATCTTAAACACGAAGATAGCTGTTTATCAAAAATTCTCCTAGGGACAGGTAAACCAGAAGTTAAAGTAAAAATAGGCCCCGGATATTGACCACGAACTGATATGTAGTCCTTCAGGGCATGAACTGCAGATTGTTTTGTATGGCCATGTGAAAAGTTGATTGTGTGTGGTTTGCCATTATTATGCTTAAACCTGTGGTAAGTAACCGATACTGAAGAAGGTGCTGTAATGGAATCAAACTGAATGTCCACTAACTGTAAAATGAAAGACTTTGTAGATGGCTTGCAGCTTGCAATCTCGCTGCAACGAGCAAAAGCATGAAATGCAAATAGAAACATGGCAGCAAATAGTTTTTCATGGTAGTGAGTTTCGCAAGTATGCTTTAGAGCAAATATTAATTTATCTAAAAGATCAATAGTGATAGGTAAGCGCAAGTCGTAAGATGGTGACAAGCGTTGCGCACCTTTAATTAAGGACGATATAAGGAAATGACAAGTGGGGTCTGTCACGTTTTGCAGCTTATGTGCATAGCTTATGCCTGAAAGGTAAGTGGTAATGGATTTCATGGACATAGGTTTTTGGTGAAGGAAAGCCACAAACAGGGCTAGAGTCGTGACAGAAAGGGGCAAAGAGATAGTAGAAATGGAAAAAACTTGACAAAACTCATGAAATAGCCGCCAACCGCGCTTGTATGTCTCCATAGTTGAAGGTGCAAGAGAAGCATTTAGCAAATGTTCAAACCCTTGCACAATACCTCTGGCTTGAGATGTGGAGCTATGACTGTAGGATGTGGGTTGCAGAAGGGCGCTAACGCTTTGAACCGTTGAATCTGAAATCGAGAAAGACTGTCTGCGATACTGTTGTCTTTTCCCCTAACATGACGGGCTCGGAAGATGATGTTTAGGTCGAGACATTGCAAAACCAGCTTTCTGAGCAGGTACATTATACAGCTTATTTTCGAGGTTTGCTTGTTTATGATTGACACTAATGCTTCATTATCAGTGTTGAAAACCACTGTGTGATTCCGCCAAAGGGACCCCCATGTGAATACCGCAATGACAATAGGGTATAATTCAAGGAAGGTAATATTTGCTTTATGCCAGCTTTCTGGAAAAGGCCCATAAAACCAATTGTTCTTGTAAATTGCTCCGTAACCTTTTGATCCAGATGCGTCTGTATACAAGCCAAGACTATCGCTGGAGAGTCTTTTTTCATTGATGAAAAAAGAGGTCCCATTGAAATGTGTGAGGAACCTTAACCACACCATCATGTCATGTTTTGCCGGAGACCTTAACTTGACCCTGTAATGTAACTTCTTAACACCAATAGACAAATCTATCAGGCGTCGTAAGAAAGCCCTCCCAGGTGTGACGACTGAACAGGCAAAATTTAGTAGCCCTATGATGGATAAGAGTTCACGGAGTGTACAGGTATTTCTTGATCTTAAGTCGCACAGAAGCCTAGCTGTTTTTGCAAGTTTGTCTTTAGGTAGACGGGCCTGCATTTGAATTGAATCTAATGTTATGCCTAGGAAAGTCATGACAGGTGATGGAGAAAATGTTTTCTCTGCATTCAAGGGCACCTTAATCAACGCACACATTTGGCAGAAAGAGTCTAGGGCCTCTTTAGCTTCATGAAAGGTTGGTGTAAGAAAAAGGAAATCATCAAGAATCTTGACAATGTGACGAATACCGAACTTGTTAATGGCTATCCACTTCAATGCAGAGCTAAAAGTCTCAAAAATCCTACAGCTTGACGAAGCTCCCATTGGGAGGCATTTGTCATAGTAGTATTTGTTATCCCATCTAAAGCCTAGAAGACCGTAGTCAGATGGATGTACAGGGATAATGCGGAATGCTGAACAGATGTCTGTTTTGGCCATGTATGAATTTCTACCAAGGGATTTGATTATTTTTATAGCGTCATCTACATTTTCATAAGAAACTTCTGTGAAATCTGGCGGGATTTGGTCATTTACTGACGTTCCAGAGTGACGAGGGTATGACAGGTGGTGAATCATTCTAAAATCGCCAGATTCCTTTTTTGGAACAACTCCAATTGGCGATACTTTAAATTCGGCAAAGGGTTGTTTGTCATACGGGCCATTTATTCGTTCTGCTTGCACTTCCTTGGCTAATTTTCTAGAAATTATCTCAGGATGCTCTTTTGCGGATTTAAGATTTGGGCTATCAGAGCTAGTTCTATCGCCACAGAAATTAAGTTTAAACCCAGACTTAAAACCTTCCACGAGATATTTTTTGTCGTCAGCATCATAACCATCTAGAAGGGTATGTAATATTTGCCAATTGACAGGAGTGGGTAAAGGATCGTTACTTATTATTTGACCTGTTTTGTTGGTTAGACCTGTTTTGGTTGTTAGAACTGTTCTGGTTGTCTGACCTGTTTTGGTTGTTTGACCTGATTTGATGTGCTTGACCTGGGTTTGATTTGAACCTGGACTGATCGGCTCCTGAAGTTCTATTCCAGCATTTAAACTGGGGATGATTGCCGGAGCATGTTCTGCATCTGTGGGAGAAACTGCAGCCGTTGCATGTTTCTCCCCTATTAAACCGGTTACAGGTTTTACTGGATTGGCCCGTTTGTGGGCCGGTTGACCGAAAGGGCTGCCTCTGATTCAACGCTTTGATGTAAAGCTCGTGGTGAATGGAGTCCCAAGGGAAGGGGTGGTTTTGACGTAACTGACGAAAGTTTGAATCGTAGAAATGCCAGTTTCCACGGGCTTTGGCAATAGCGCGTACAGTGTTGCAGTACTGCGCTAGTTGTTCGGCAGAGTCTGGATATTTTTGCCTATACACTGAAGAAAAAACGGCAAAAGTATCTGTCCACTGCTCGATGTTTAAAAATTTTCGTGAGGTCATAGGGGTCAGGGACTGTATACCTTCACTAGAAATTGTTATGTTAAAAGTGTCAGCAGACTTACTGAAAGCAGTGGAAAAATCCACAAATTCATTAGCCCAAATTTTTTCTTTGACCTTGAGGGGAACTGAAGCGTAAAGAGGTATGGACGGTGACGTTTGAAGGGATATAGAATTATTCAAGATTGATGGGATCCCAGAAATACCAGTACCTGTGAAAGTGCTATGTTCTGTTTGCACAATGTTGTAGTTTGGAAGATTGTTCCAGTGTCCCTCATGTTGGATTGATTGAATCCCACGATCATTCAGATGCTGTTCTTGATCAGTCGTTGGAGTGGATGTCTGGGGCATGTTTTTCCCCAAAATTTCAGAGATCTTCCGCTCCACTAAGCTCTCCAGTGTACTGGAAATATTGTCCACTATCTGTCTTGTCATTTGTGTGTGTACATCGACACCAGGCTGGGATTGGTTGCCGATGATTTGGCTTGTTAAACGAGAATCGCCCTCATTTACAGCCTGGGATTGGTTCCCGGACAGTCCAGGCGTGTCTAAAACCGGTCTTCTTGCTGCCCTATTTCGGGTATTTTCAGTTATTGCCAAAATGGCAGGGTCATTCGTGTTTACACTGGTTGTGGCGGTATGTGAGGCCGTTGTTTTCGCCCTTTTCTTGGTCATTGTCGGTGGAACATCGCTGTTCTTCCGTTTCTTCGGAGGCATGTTGGAGCTGAAATGAGTTCGAAGCAAACGTTAGCAAGTTCGCCCTTTTTATAACTGAATATCCCTGAACTACACTCTTGACATGATTTATCTCGCAATGACTTAAATTTATATAGCAAAGTTAAGCCATAATATTATCATACCATGGAATTGATGTATAAACAAGTAAGTTACAGTGCACCTAAATGTGTTAAAATAAATCCATCCACAATTCACATCCAATCAAATGTGACACGCACATTTAACCAAATGTGACCGCGCTAAAGCCTACAGGCTCGCAGACAGTGGGATATACTACACAAATTAGCTCAATAAATCCATCCACAATTCACATTCAATAAAATGCGACAAGCACACTCAACCAAATGTGACCGCGTTAAAGCCTACTGGCTCGCAGACAGTGGGATATACTACACACAAATTAGTTAAATAAAACGTCCACAATTCACATTCAATTAAACGTGACAGGCACGCTCGATCAAATGTGACCGCGTTAAAGCCCACAGGCTCGCAGACAGTGGGAGGTATGACAAATACAAACAACCACAATTCACACAAATAATGTGACCGCGTTTAAGGCAAATGGCTCGCAGACAGTGGTAATAAACCTTAAAAACCCACCACAATTCACCAAAATGTGACCGCGATAAAGCCTAATGGCTCGCAGACAGTGGGGGTATGTTAAAACAAAAAAGAGAGCCCAATCACATTCACATTACAAATCAGACCCGTATGCAGCCGACTGGCTGCATAAAGCGAGGTATATCAAATATAATCATAATAAAAACAACCATACAACATACATGAAAACAATACACCTGACTGCATTTAAAGGCTAGCAGTCACAAACACTGGGTATACTATATTAGCTGACACTGGCTACATATGTAGCAACATATCAAATAAAAACTGTATTAAATGTACACCTGGTTCGAAATCAGTTTTTAGTTACAATGGAATTATCTGATTCATCAATTATGTAATATAAATGCTTATTTCGATCGTATTATCGTATACTGCTTTTAGTGACCAATAACCAACATTCTGGACATTTGCGATCAGCATTGACTTTGATTTCATTACATATTGGAGTAGTGAAAAGCAGATATATTAAAACTATACTCCCCTAGAATACTTTATGTAGAATTCTTCACAGCTCTCATAACTGCATGCCGCAACGACCTGTAGAAGCGATATTGACCAAATTGGGTAAGGTGGACCCCGTCTGCTGCAAATATCTGTGTCTGAGCACCGAAGAGACGTCTGTGACTCCAGAATGTAATAGATGGATGAGATTCCAGTAATGTCTTTAGAATTGAGTTTGCGTGGCGTCGTTTTGCCTCGTATTCCTCTACGCTTACATTCCGAGGCCTCAAACGTGTGAACAATTCACATATAACAACCTTCTTTACACTGTAGTCCTTCAAGAGCAGGATGCCAATCTCCTCTAATGTACTCGCCACAGTTAATGGCAATATCCCGGAGTTTGTGCCGATCCCACAATCAATGTCGTTCTCACCGAGCTGAATTACAACAACTTGTGGCTTGTGAATTGTAAGGAAATTGTCAAATCGTCGCTTAAACTTGTCAGTGCTTACGTGTCTCTGGTTATTTCCGCAAACGCACAGCCCACCTAGGCCCATATGTATCACCTCGCATTCCGTCAGGTCGTAGTTGGCAGGCAGGGAATGATGCCGAAAGCTCTCATGTATTCTACGGATGAAACTATGCCCTAAAATCGCTACAGACATTCTTTGTTGTTTTCCCTCCATTTTGAAACAAAGGAAATCGTCCGGTGCACTTACTGAAAACTGTAAATTTGTCAAAACTTGGTAATTTGTAGTATAGTTTTCAATAGTATTCCATGCCGTGCACAAATTGACAAATAAATATCACTTTCCAATCAATAATGTTCCAAAAATAAACGTATAAATTCAAATAAAACGAATTTTTTCCATTGTTCCTTTGTTTAGCCGCTTGCCTTCTAGAACACTAACAATGAACTGGTTTGATCCGGTTCTAACCTTGTTTACAGGGAAAATAGCCGAGCGTATCCGATTGTTCTGTAGATAGGCTACAGTCTATCTGATTGCCGTTCCTTTCACCCAACGCATAAAAAACACTGATACGGTATTTCGTATAGTTTGTCTTTATCTTTCAATTTGTAAACGTATATTATATATCCAATAAAACTGAATGCAAGTGCAGTTTGCTCAAGACGCAGAAATATGTATGACATACTATAAATGTCTGTGCAGAATCAAAAGAGAAGCAGCCACATCAACACATGCAGCAGCATCTGAAGTGGGACATGAAGCACAACCGGATTCCTCAGAGCTGGAATATCGAAGATAAAGCACGTGAACTACGGTCCTATTACACAAACGTATTCAGTGAGCAACTAGATGATTCAGTGGGCCCACTTGGTCGCTACACAAGTTTAAAAATTTTAATTGTAATACTGTTTTGGCGCCTTTTTCCATAGAGAAACAATTTAACAATCGATTTCTAAAAAAACAACATTGTACATTTAAAGCTCATAACAGAAATGCCGAACACGATCGCACTAATCACAAAATCTCAAGTCGAGACCTTAAAAAATAAAAGTTATTTCCACCTCTATTTTGTCAGCATGATGCTTCCATTTTTTCGGTTTAATGCATCCAATAAACCGCTTGAGCCATTATAACCGATATTTTACACATTAGAATTAAAAAAGAATGATTTTCACCGATACAAAAATTCACACTAGAATCGAGAATTTATTTTTAAAATGAAAATAGTGCGTACGTACTTGAACCGTCGTTCCAAATGTTCCAAAAGTCGGGATTCTGAAATCAGAAGAACAAACATGAATCATCGGATAATAATATTCAGTTAAAATTCAGTTCTGAGATATTACAATACACGCGAATGCTAGTTTTACTGTCCCTATAAATTTTAATTAATGAGCTGTTCTAGCATAAAGACGTTCAGCAACTGTTAAATCACACCCGTAAACAGATTAATCTATGGCTTAATAATTTATTGGGAATGTATAATAAAAGACATCTTGTTTTTTTTAGAAATGATCTACCCGACCAAACAATTGGTATAATTGCTATGTCAGTTTAAAAGGTCAACATAAATACGGTCAAACATCAGAACCAAAACTTTGTTCACAAAGTTGAAAGTAAATGGAGTGCATCAAACATTTCGGTCCCAATAAGATCATTTACTTTATTAAGAATATATACCTAGACAAAATAACACATCGGTCGAGATTGAGGTTCTTAATCCTTTAATGAACAATTATGCCAATAGTTAACGTTTTATGTAAATACAGTTCGTATAAAAGACAATTCGTTTACTTAATTAGGACCGCAATAAACTAAAGATGTAATTAATATTCATATTAAAAGCAATATTCTTTCTCTCAGGTTTTCAACACAGCGATTTGTCTATGGCCTGTCCACATAATAAACGCACAGTGAACCTTCATCTGCACCAGAAGAAAAAAAACACAAAAAAACTGGGCCCATCGCCTTGGAACGTTAAATTCAAGAGATTGGCGATTGAAATCTGTTCAAGGATCTCCACGTCTTACACGTGGAAGCGAATTATTCATAAAATAAACACATTAAATGAACATTAATCTCCTATCACCACAATTGAAATTACTTATAAATAAAAGGGATTACGTTTCTATTGTATAACAATTTAACTACCAAATTAATATATACAGACCAGAGAACCAGAACCGTAAATTTCTAAAGCTCTTTGAAATTAAACAAAAGCGAGTAAAACTATATCGCGTTTGTAGTTACACGATTTACAGACATAGCATCATGTTCAACATTAAGGTCATAGCTGTGTACACCAGGATTAAGGAACAACATGGTTGTAAAAGGCCAAATTACAAAGCGTGTTTGTTTTATCGATATTTACGTAAATACTGTGGGGCAATTTAATATAATTTAAATTCATTTTTAATAAATTACAATTTAGTTACTATTACTTTGCTGAAAAAGAAATTCTTATTACGAAAGCATTTAAAGCAGGAATACCCGCACCTGATGACCGACATGCCTAAGTAACTCTGTGATTTAGCCGACTTGGCATCCGATGAGGTCATAATTTTAAATGTGATTATCTTAAAAGATACATGTTCAACGTACTTAAAAACAAAGATTAACTATCTGAAAGAAATAATAATAAACAAGATGTGTTTGTGAAACACTATGTCCCCCCATACATTTGACCGTTGACCTTAAAGGATGACCTTGACCTTTCAATACTCAAAATATGCAGCTCCATGAGATACTAATGCATGCCAAATATCAAGTTGCTATCTTTAATATTGCAAATATTCTGACCAATGTTAAAGTTTTACGCAAACAAACCAACAATCAGACAGGGCAAAAACAATATGTGCCCATTATAGTCTGGGGGCATAAAAAAGTTTACAATGAAATAAGTGCAGACTTACATTGAAATTACACGTGATGAAAATTGTTAACTTTTGTAAGAGATAGCATATTAGTGTTTTTAATGGAGTATTGTTTTTAATACCGAATCTTCTCGTTTCTATATTAAAATAATGGTATTTCGTTGATGATAACACGCTTGTTGTAATGATGGTCATCTTAATATAAATTAAAGGAATATAAACCATGTATTTGTATAATTAAACATGCTGCATTTGATTAGAAAAGCACAGAGAAGATGATTCACATGCTAGAGACCCTAACGGTAAATTGTATAATCAAATAATGGGCTTTACACCTCATCACATAATATTTTGAACTCGATGCATTTAAAAGTACTTTTTCATAATGAAACTTATCACACGTGAAATGAGGACATATTTTTAATGTCGAAAACCAATAAGCAAGCATGTTTAGTGTAAGCATATAAATTCTTTTAGAAAGGAAACAAATCAATAGGTATTTGTTTTGTATACACTATGTAATATCATTTGGAAACACGTCTAAGAAAATCATCACATAAATATTGGTCTGATATAAAATAAGTTAAAACCATGTTAAAGGAGCAAAGCGTTTGGAAACTAAACTGCTAAGGCGAATGCATTACGTAGATCACTTTGTCAATCAAACTTAAAAAGTGCAACACCAGGGTATGTTGAAAGATGGTTATCAAGACTTTTATACAGTAATACCCATATCAGTTAACCACATTATATATCATTTTAATAAATAAATATCATCTTTGTTTACATTTCGGGGAAAACAGAAAACGGGTATTATAAGTCACTCTGTATGTGTGGACTTAAATAGACTATACAAAATAAACATATAGTATCGAACAAATTCGGAACAATACAGCGCACAAGCAGTACCCTGAGTACATGTAGATACATATTGAAGAGCCTACATCAAAGAAGAGATCTAAATAGTATGCACACAAGGAATTCTATTACTACTTCATACAAAAGTTACCTGTGAATTATCAAACACTGTGTCATTCTGTTAAACATAAATAATGGTATCCAACAAACGTCAATAGTACACAATAAATAAAATATAAAACAAAACGATGCGTTCAAAATAGTACACATAATAACATATGCATGTGTTCATGTTTGTGTTTGAATAGTATGGTGTTATATGGTGTGGTTGGTGTATAAAGCCAACCTTAAACTATTACGTATAATCTTGTTTAAGAGATAAGAGTTTGTAAATTGTGCCTTCTACTTTTACAATGAGTGATAATGTGTGTTCATGTATTTTACGTGACCTTGGAATGCTTTACGAACAGCATTACCTCACCCATTTTAAAAAGAAATGTTAGGAATATTGTTAAAGCAATTATGCAACATGCATCCTATATAACGTTTTATTGTTTGCATAATGCGTAGTAATTTGTTGTTATAAAATAAGGTACTTAAAAACTAACACAGTTGTGAAATTGTAATATTCCTACCGTTTATGTTAATTTGGAAACACAATTATTTACATGGGATAAACTTACTTTAACAATTGATTTATTCAGACCTTATTGTAGGTTTACGAAATCAGTATGCTACATCAAACGAGTTTCGATATTTTTCAGATTATGATATAGGGCAGCAATTATTGTACAAGTGTGCGCTTATTTCGACATCATAGCTTTGCGTGAACTTCGTTTTATTTATAAAATATGTTTCCTTACAATGATGACAGTGGCTTACGTTGTGAATGATGGTTGAACCATTCTGTTGTAGATAAATACATTTTAATCGTAAACAACATTAGTTCACACAAAGGAAGGTATTTAATTTTACATATACATATGCTGCATAAACTAAGTAATGAATTGGAAAATAAAACATTAGTTGAAATCCGTGTAAAAACAACTAAGTTAATGACTACGAATTCAAAATCATCAAGAAACAAAGCTGTTTCCGAAGCAATTGTTTTACAATATTATATTTGTGTCTGTATTATTCTTGTTAAGGAATGTCCTAAAAGTAATACACATTTACAAAATAACACAAGTTTCGTTTAATAATGAAAGTAAATATGTAAATGATGTAGTTACGAAAAGCAGTGTTTTGATAAAGGCAAACATTTTCAATATGTATTGTTTTACCATGCATTAATGCACATTTGAGCCTCGCTCTGTGAAAAGGGGGTTTAATGCCTGTGCGTAAAGTGTCGTCCCAGATTTGCGTGTGCAGTCCGCACAGGCTAATCAGGGACGAAACTTTACGCATAAAATTTGATTTTTGCTAAGAAGAGACCTTCTTGAAACGAAAAATACCATGATATAGGAAAGTGTCGTCCCAGATTAGCCTGTGCGACTGTACAGGCAATCTGGGACGACACTTTACGCAAACGCATTCGACCCCTTTTTTTTCCAGAGCGCGACCCATATGTATGGTTTTACCATGCATTCATACACATTTATATTGCGGTGAAATGGTACACTGGTTATCAAGCAATGTAACGTTTCTGGCATAAAGCAATTTAAGAAATGAAATTATGCATGCAAAATAGCGCTCGTTTAGACGTGGGATCAAAAACTAGTTAAATAGAATACATGAAGTAATATAAAGTAAGAAATTTGCCGTACATTAAATACAGACATAATTAAAAGTTTCCGTAAAATCAATATTATATATTTAAAATCATGATGCATGTTATCAAAAGCCCGTCAACTGACCGATAAACTTGTATATGAAATATATAATTAAATAAAAAAACGTTTAGGTACACAACAAAATGTACATTTATAAACAATGCAAGCAAAATAGACTGAGTATACATTATCACTAAATAATACCGTAACAGTAGTTGATTGAGTAGATGTGGACATGGAATGTGGAGATGTCTAAAGAAAATAGTCATAGTAAAGTAATAAACATGAATCTCGAAGCAAAGCTCAAAACGAATCCACAATCATTTTATGCAAATTATAATTTTGATTTAAAATTCAATTTGTCAAGAGCAACATCTTTGAAATAAATACGTTTATCTTAAACTACTTAGGCACAGAAAGTAAATCTGTATCACTCTTTACGGAGAGAAATATAGCAAAAGAATCAGCTGGTACAAACATGTATATTGTAAAGGTCAATTTACATCGCAAATGTTCAAATATTATCTATATCATATGCAATTTAAGATACAACTAAACATTCCGGTTTGTAATGGACCATACGAGAATAGCACACTTAACATGGCATAACAAGCATAAGCGATACATAAGGGACTGACAAATAAATACCTTCACAGAAGTTGACAGAGTGGTCTGAAATAATATTAATTGTGAATAGCATATATAGGAAACTACAAACAAAGAATGGATTCAGTGCAGATGTAACACAAGAACAATCATCGCATAATATATTTGATGATGTATACAAATTAAACATAGCGTAAATGAAAACATTACGTGTATCGGACAAAACTAAGGGAAAACGGAATACCGTAATGCTTTGTCCTCCACCGTATGTCGTGCTGGTTTGTGTTACAACCTGTAGAAGATTGAAACATATTTCATATAAACAAAGGAACTTCAGCTGCACGATGAGGAGAGAAGGATAACTATTTATGGAAGTCATCACGCACCAAACAATCTGGCAGAGCATTCACTCAATTTATCCTATCGCTAAATGATTTTTTATCAGAAAAACCGCGGCCTCGTCATTTTCATAACAGTCAGGTTTTTTTCTGACACCATAATAACTGACGACTTTTTTAAATAGTAAATATGCGATATAAAATTGCTCTACTAATATTTGATAGAAGTAAAACAATACTCATTCACTTCAAGGACGAGTGAAATCTGGAATTTTGAATCGCAGTCAGATTAATTACGCCTCGATGTATTTGTGTGTGTTTTAGCGGGATTATAATAATATAATTTGAATTGCATTTGAATTGTTTGGAATATGTGGCTCGAATTAAAATTTAGATATTGAATATATCAATTTTAGTAGAATTCAGTCAAATTACCTGATGCTTCAAGTGCTGCGTAAAATGTTTATAACAAGTGGTAAGTCATGTAATACATGTCATATAACTTGTTTGTCCTGTTGTGAATGATGGTTGAAACATTTTGCCTGAGATAAATACATTTGTATCGTAAACAAGCTAAGTTCACACAAAGGAAGGAATTTTACAAATACATATGCTGCATAAATGACGTCATAAATTGGCAAATTGTAATTTAGTTGAAATCCGTGTACAAATAACTAAGTTAACGACTACGAATTAAAACACATCAAGAAACAAAGCTGTTTTCAAAGCAATTGTTTCACAATACCGTTATATTTGTGCCTGTTGTATGCTTGCTAAGGAATGTGCTTAAAGTAATACACATTTACAAAATAACACAAAATCCATTTAATAATGTAAATAATCATGTAAATGATGTTGTTATGAAAAGCAGTGTTTTGATATAGGCAAACATTTTCAATATATGTATTGTTTTACCATGCATTAATGCACATTTGAGCCTCGCTCTGTGAAAAGGGTTTTAATGCATGTGCGTAAAATGTCGTCCCAGATTAGCCTTTGCGGTCCACATAGGCTAATCAGGGACGACATTTTACGCATAAACTTGATTTTTGCTAAGAAGAGACCTTCTTGAAACGAAAAAATACCATTAAAGAGGAAAGTGTCGGTCCCGCATTAGCCTGTGCGGACTGCACAGGCTAATATTGGACGACACTTAACTAACACGCATTCAACCACTTTTCACATAGAGCGACCCATATGTATTGTTTTACCATGCATTAATACACATTTATATGCGGTGAAATGGTATGCTGGTTATCAAGCAAATGTAACGTTTTTGGCATAAAGCAATATAAGAAATGACACTATGCATGCAAAATATGGCTCGTTTAGACATAGGATGAAATACTAGTAATATAGAATATATGGAGTAATATACAATGAAAAACTTGCCGTGCATTAAATAAATGCATAACTATAAGTTTCTATAACAATATATATTTAAAATCATTATGCATGTTATCGATAGCCCGTCATCTGACCGATATACTAGTATATGAAATATATAATTAAATAAAAAACGGTAAGGTACACCACACAATGTACATTTATAAACAATGCAAGCAAAATAGACTGAGTATACATTATCACTAAATAATACCGTAACAGTAGTTGATTGAGTAGATGCGGACATGGAATGTGGAGATGTCTAAAGAAAATAGTCATAGTAAAGTAATAAACATGAAACTCGAAGCAAAGCTCAAAACGAATCCACAATCATTTTTATCCCATTTTCACCGCGACATTGAAGGTATAACAGCTTGTGGAATATACTAGCCTGTCTCCAACACTGTGGGATATACCTGTCGCGTGCACGGACTACTTTTTAAATTATTCAACCACTGAATGATTTTTTGAAAGAAAACTCTAGAGTCGAGAAAACTTTAGCTTTAAAATTATAAATACAACCTACAACCTTTAGATCTAGTCGCGGGACATAATTTTTCGCCATCCGGAAAATGTATCAGCTGATTGATTGCGTCATAAAATGACATACTTATTGCGTCATTTGTGTGATGTCATCTTTAGTAAACTTTAGGTGTACACGAAACAAGTATGCGATGTCTGGGAATAAAACATTGAAGACTCGCATTTGTTCGTGTCTATGTATCGATTCGTGGATGTAATTATGAAAAAGTCCATATTCTATGGACTACTTACCTCGGATGGAACCGGTGAGACGAAGGATTTATATCTACATGTAGATCTAGCTAATTCGTGTTATTGATTTTCAGAATAAGCGTGCCTATTTTGATGTGAATTTGTGTGTGTAGAGCATACTGATGGTGTGTATTTTGGTTCAGTAGTCTATTCGTTTTGCTTTTGGAAGTAAGTAAACGTAAGGGTATTTTCTTTGATGAATAAACTTTGTCTTTGTGATTTTATCAAAGAAAGTCTATTCAGTAAGAATAACCCGTTTGCAACAAGTGTTTCAAAGCTTTATATATTTTTTACGGATTATCTTGTGTTTGGATCGCAAACAAAAGGATGTAAAGGCTAGATCAAGACGCCATCAAAATCTGCAGCGTCCATGAACAAATAAGGCGAGTAGTTTTTTGATAATTTATGTTTAGAACGACTCTGTGTGTAAGTTGGCATCGACATCATTTTGCCGGGAGCAATCGCCGCCATATTTGATTTTGATCATTTTCTTTCGAAAATAAAATTAATAAAATCTTCCTTTCGCGGTCGTAATGTATTAAAATGTGCATGCTGCGTAAAATTGAATCGAGACATATGGTGATGTTTTCTCTCGTTGTACAGTTTTTGTGTGATTTTTTTTTAAAGACTATTTTGCGTACCAGAACAAACACATTGTATATCACTACGCATGGTTGCATTCGTTAGATTTAAAGCACTTTTAAGAATAAATTAAAATTATTGTTAAGGTTATTAGATCTATTTATTTTTAATGTCACGTTGAAAAAATGGGATAAATAGAATACTAGGTTAGCGTTGAATACAAAGAAGTTTATGTTGCTCGGCTCGAACACCGAAAGCGCTCGCCAAGGCTCGCGCTCCCGGCGTTCTAAGCCTCGCAACATAAACTCTGTATTCAATGCTAGCCTAGTATTCTCTATTTATGCAAATTGTAATATTAATTAAAACTTTAATTCGCCAAGAGCGACATCTTTGAAATAAATACGTTTATCTTAAAATACTTGGGCACAGAAAGTAAATCCTTATCACTCTTTACGGAGAGAAATGTAGTAATAGAATCAGCTGGTGTATTGTAAAGGTTAGTTTACATCGCAAATGTTCAAATATTCTTTATAGCATATGCGATTTAAGATACAACTAAACATTCCGGTTTGTAATGAAATATACGAGTATAGCACACTTAACATGACATAACACAAAATAAGCGATGCACAAGAGACTAAAATATATTGGGACACATAAATACCTCCACAGAAGTTGACAGAGTGGTCTGAAATAATTTTAGTTGTGACTTAATATTAATATAAAGGCAATTACAAATAAGTATGAATTCAGTGCAGATGTAACACATGATAAATTATCGCATAATATATTTGATTATGTATACAAATTAAACATAACGTATATGAAAACAAAGCGTGCATTGGACAAAACTAAGGGAAAACGGAAAACCGTAATGTTTTGTCCTCCACCGTTTAACGTGCTGGTTTGTGTTACAACCTGTAGAGGATTGAAACATATTCCATACAAACAATGGAATTTCACGATGAGGAGAGAATGTTAACTATTTTTGGAAGTCATCACGTACCATAAAATCTGACAGAGTATTAACTCAACTTATCCTACCGCTAAATGATTTAATTTCAGAAAAAACATGTCCTCGTGATTTTCATAACAGTCAGGTTTTTTTTTCTGACACCATAATGTCGGACTACTTTTTTATAGTAAATATGCGATACAAAGTTGCTCTTTGATAGAAGTAAAGCAATACTCATTCATTTCAAGGACGCGCAAAATCTGGAATTTTGAGTCGCAGTCAGATTAATTACGGCACGAAGTATTTGTGTGTGTTTTAGGGGGACTATATTAATATATAATTTGAATGACTGAGTGTTTGGAATATATGGTTCGAATTTAAATTTATATATTCAATATCAATTTTAGTAGAATGTACTCAAATGACCTGATGCTCCAAGTGCTGCGTAAAATGTTTAGAAGAATTGGTAAGTCATGTAATAAATGTCTTAACTTGTTTGTCTTCATTTCGAAATCAAATGGAGAAACAGTGATTCCTTTGATGAATAACTCGTTTCTTTGATATTATCAAACACTATATTCACCAAGAATCAACCGCATAAAACAAAAAAATGTTGTTGTCAAAAAGGATTGATCGTATGATGTATGGATTTACAACGCATTATGGAAGCTTATATCATTCAGCATATAACGACACTTGACGACAATCCAAATGCTGATGTTATTGGTGCAACAGCTTTGTTGAAGATAGCTATTGCAACAAATGTCTGAGATAAAGACATGTACATGTTTATGCCAGTTCGTCGAACAATGTTTCAAACAACTTTTATTAACGTCTAAACGGTATATTTTATTTGCTAAGACTAACTATCGGATCCGTCATTTGCACTAACCGTTACGGCAGCCATTTGTGTGTAGGTAAAATGGTAATTTTAATAATAATACAACAATTTATACGTGAATACAATCTTTTGTTGTCTACTTGAGGTTTTAATAATCGGAATGATGTTCAATTCGATTTGAGGGATTTTTGAATTGTTTCACTGCTTTTGTATGGATAATTATAAGAGCAATAATCTTGTTTGAGAGGCGTTCCAAATAAAGATCACATAAAGATTCGATATCATTACGCAAAGTTAAAGCCATTTATTTAATGCGTTGGGATAGCAGCTCTGTTATTTTAATCAATAAAAATGTTTAATAAAACATTAAAAACAATCCATTACATTTTCCGACTCGTCTCAGAACTCAGAACAGCTTGCACGGCTCAGCAAGACTCGCAGTGCAAACGTTTTCTTAAGCTCTTCTGATACATTTTATTACACTAATACATTAGCCTTATATTCTATAGAAACATGCTTTGACAGCACGCAAAACACAAACACAGCACACAGACATGAGAAAAAGAAAGAAAGTATGGATCAACACCTTAGAAACGCATTTTCAAAAATTGTGGAGGGCTGTTAAAAATTGGTTTTAAGACGGAAGGAAACATAATTATATAATTTAAAAGACAGTTGATTGTGGTTATCTATTCTGATCATGCAATATCAGTAGATCATTAGGATTATTGAGATACTTCCTTATGACAGATTCAATTGACGCTTTACGTACGAATAAACATATTTAATATCAACACACTTACACTTGTTGTTGTTGGATCAGGCACTAAAATAAAATAGAAATAAAATAAGGGTTGATTACGGAACGGATGTATTAAATATTATGATCAATCAATACAAAGGCCAATGTTCAACATTATAACACAAATCGTACACAATTAATTTAAAATAATACAGATTGAGACAGATTGAGGTATATGATATATGACAAGCACATATTGGAATAATCGTAAGTAATATTAAGGTTATCTACAGAGACTGGGCATCATACACTGAACACAGAAACAGTACAAGCATTTACCACAAAGTCCACAAGACATGTAGCAATCCTGCTCCATCTGTTCGTTCTTCGACTCACACCAGCCCTTCCCAACGTTAGTCACGCATGTTGTCGTGTTCGTTTTGTCTTGACATGATGCTTGAATTATATTGGACAAATTAAAAAAGTCACCGTATTGCCTGCTCTAATAAAGAATACATTGGTTCATAGTAGAACGCCATGATATGAAATTTTAAAGTGTTTAAAGTGTTTCTTATTTAATTAAAAAATGTTTTAAATACTATGAAACCTCAAGTTTCACACGGTCTACACCTGTGAAATAACACACAATAATTTGCAAGATCCAATGCGTATGCATTTAACGTTTACTTCTTTCAAAATGAAGCAAGTTATTGTCTTTCTGACATAAAACTATATCGCAGAACATGTATCAAACACATTTAACTCACAGCCGCAGTCTAAGTCTCCGAATCCCTGCGGACATGAGCACCGACACGCGGTCGAATTAAACGTGCCTCCGTTCTTGCACGTTCTAACCTTGCAGTCCTGACAGTCCTTGCCTTGGAACGGGTATCTGTAAAGGAAATCTATACTTGGGACGGGTATCTGTAAAGGGAATTACCACTTGGAACGGGTATCTGTAAAGGTAATCTACACTTGGAACAAGTATCTGTAAAGGGAATTAACACTTGGAACGGGTATCTGTAAAGGGAATTTACACTTGGAACGGGTATCTGTAAAGAAAATCTACACTTAGAACGGGTATCTGTATAGGACATTTAAACTATGAACGGGTATCTGAAAAGGAAATATACACTTGGAACGGGTATCTGTAAAGGGAATTTACATCAATAGTCTTGGAACGGGTATCTGTAAAGGGAATTTTTATCAAGAAATTCCGTTCGTAGCGTAAAAGGGTATTCGATATTACGACGACATAATAATTTAACGGTGATTGCAAATTTTGATTTTATATAAACTGTTTTTCATAATACAACTGTTTAATCATATTTGCTACACTTTAAGAAAGTCTAAAAACAGACATGATGCTGTTATTTTGTGTTAAGTATCTCCGATTCATTCATACGATGCTAAACAGTGCACACACAACTCGACATTTGCGTTTAAACACTCTCAACAAGTGTAATTGTTGTGCTTAATCTAAGCTTGTGTTTTAAAATGCGATAATCTCATTTTTAGTTGCGTCTAAGGTTATGCAATATCGTACAATTGCAGTGCCTTCGGCGCTTTTATTTTACCATGATTTTAGTTATTTGCAGTTATGTAAAAGGTAAGACTCAAGATGGATGCTGATAAATGATTATATTTTTAGTCTAATCTTATTTTAGAAGTGTATGGATGCCATTAATCAATATAATATTTATTTATAACAGCAACTATAAAACCAATTTAAAATACAATGTGCCTCTGAACTTTAAACATAAACTGTATTTAATGCAATCATAGCAATAATTCAATAAAAAGGCAAAGCCAGAAAATAACATTGCCGAAAGAAAATTAGGAGAGAAATATCGTTTCTAAATGTACTAGTTTCAACGAATTATCAATCATTAGCCTATAGTTTTCCAAATTAACCATATTAAAGGGGCCTTTTCACGTTTTGGTAAATTGACAAAATAAAAAATAAAAGTTGTTTCAGATTCGTAAATTTTCATTTCAGTTATGCTATTTGTAAGGAAATAGTACTACTGAACATTTACCATGCTCTAAAATATCCATTATATGCATCTTTTTACGATTTCAAAAACTAAGATGGAAGTAACGTACCCTGGATAGTATATGGGCCCAGGGGCCCAATATATTCAAATAAATATATATAATCGTGTTTTATGAGAGAAACATTGACAAAGAGCCATGAAAAAACACCCTCTGATATTGAAATCATAACAAGGTCATTAACTAGAATTTATCATAGACCTGTCTTCGCGGGCCGCAAAAAATGGCCAAAATAGCTTTAATCCAAATCATCTATTGGTCCTCTTATGGGTAATTGGAAAACCTTTCAAACAAAATTTACCTCTAAGAAATCTGTCCAGCCGTTTACTCACAGTCGGCCGAAAACCAAGCAGTATTTCGAGCCCTATTATCCACCCGAATAAATATTCGACATATTTTTAAACAATATTTTTTAGTTTTCTCCCCTTAATCGATAGCTCGCGTCCTATTCCTTTAAAACAACGAGGCGTGTCACATAACGCATGCGTATGCAGCCACTTACCCCAAAAAATTAAGTCCAATACAATCAAAATGAGTAAGTTTTTTTCATTTATTTACAGTTGTTAAAGCGTCGTTGTTGTTCATTGGATGATTCTGTGCCTGGCTCTGTCAGTGTAATACACTGCTAAGCCGTGTTCAAGAGTAATGGCGACTTTCGTTTTCAGGTAAATCAAATTTAGGGTTAAAACAGTTGTTGCAAAGAAAATATAAACTTTTGGAATAAGTTTGTAGGGGGTTGGGGTTTTTCTTCTCATAAAACACGATTATATATATTTACTAAAAAAACTTGGACTCCTTGGCCCATATACTATCCAGAGTAAGTTACTCCCACCTGTGTTCAAAACCTGAAAATTATAAAGCGTTGCAACGCGAAACGATTAAATAATTTGGAAAGTTCTGTTGTTGTCGTTATATTTTGTGAAACTACGAGGATTGCTTATATAAATAAATAATACATGTCGTAAAAGTATGAGCATGGATGGTCGAGTGGTCAAAACGGGAGACTTTTACTCCAGGACTTTAGTGGTCAGTGGTTCGACCCCAGTTGAGGGTTACTTTTTTTCTTTGTTTTTAAATTGAATTCTTTTGTTTTGTTACTAGAGATTTTTAGGTCCAATGTATAAATTAATCAATATAAAGAATTTAATGACAATCTTCAATCCATGCAAAATCTTTGAAAAGGCCCCTTTAAATAAAGATATGACCTTTAGGTAAAGTCGTGTAAAAGACATTTAAAAAACTAGTATTTAATACACACAACTCAACTCAAATGTATCTGTTGTTTAACCATATTTATTTCGCCTCGATTAGATCACCATTCTTAGGCTTGAACCGTTCCTGTGTAAAAGACTTTGGAAGAGATTTCTCTCCCGATAAGGTGTATGAAGTGTTATTATTCCTATTTGTAGATACCTGCATTCGCACGCTGTTCCGTACGTGTTTCCAAGACAGTTACAGCCGCACACAGTCGACATCAGGCTCATTCCGTTATTGCAAATCTTATTGCATGTGGTATTGCACGAAGCGCCTGCAAACATTTTACGGCCTTATGCTTATGCAGCACATGAATTACATAAGATCAGACGATTAACATGTTTATATTGCTGCACGGTTAAACATTAAATAATTTCATACAAATATAGTATTAGCGCAAAGATAAGGGAAGGTTTAAGAAGACAAAATAAATATATAAAATAGCTTGTATTTGTCAAGAGATATCTGTAATATAACGCTAGGACCAAAACGATTGTATAAGTTATATTTTGTTAAAGTAGAACTGAATTGGATTCAAAGGAACATAAATCAAGAATATAAAGGCTTTACTCTCATCAGAGACTGAATAACTCTTAATCTGTGTTAAAGCAATTTAAAATTGTGCAGAAGAAAGGCTGGAAGTGAACTTTCGAAGATTTGGCCGTATTTCTCTTGTAACGAATGAGTACGTTTAACTACAATTAAGTTCGGTACTAATTGACTGAAACAAATGCACGTCACCATAAAAGACACAATATTCGAAACAAACAAACCATTACCTAAGTCTTACATCGATTTAGAATGAAAATCCACTTGAATATGGGACACACGAACAAAGGCGGTGATTTAAATCGACATTAAATTTTAATTTGATCTGGCAATATTTAGAAAGGAGAGCGTTTTCTTATAAAAACAATAACAAAACAACACATCACAACGGTAATGGCAATACTCTTAGTTACCAAAGTAGCCGGCATTGCACTGACATCCACATAGGGTTTGGTTCCATGTGCCGTAGCTTCCGCATGAACCGGTGCAATTATCCACTAGAAGAAATACTTATTATTAGACAAGTTGCATTTTCACATGCATGCAGTTACATAAATACATTATCAAAAACATATTGTAATAAACTCTTACAAGTTACTGTCAAGTGGTCGTTATTTTAGGCAAGTGATTACGCATGAATAAAATATGGAACTATACATAAAACACACCACACATTGGACAATAGCTGAATGACATGGGGCCATAGTGGTTTGCTTTAAATTGTTTATTCTATTTTCAAAAGCCATTTGTTAAATAATATTTATAAACAACAATGTTTTTGTAAGTAAACTTGCAGCGGTAAGGTCATATGAAAATATTCGTACATGATAAGGAGTAAGCATAATATACTCCTACGTTCGGAGACGAGCCTTTCTGGACAAACTGAAAAAAACATAAACACTAACAATAATTGCGTACTGAAGCAACAATTATTCACGCTAAAGATGTTTGATGGACGGCTAAATGATATTGAAAGTATTAAAAGTAAATGTACAGCAAAATACCTTACACTGAATACGTTAAAAAGTAGAAGTATACTATTTATTTGTTATAAAATGATGTTGTCCTGAAGCTCTTTGTATTTATTTGTTACACAATGATGTTATCCTGAAGCTCTTTGTGAGGGGCGGATCAATCTACGAACGTGTTCAACTCTCTGAATGACATGGACAAGCAAATGCACATTCGCATTATTATAAACGATATTGGAGGCTTCTAAAGTGTGCGATGTATGTAGGCGTTAGTTCGACCGCCAATAAGACATTGCAAAACATAGAGCATTTGGGTTGTTGTGTGTGTTAAAGTCTCCGTTCGCGGAATTATATATATGGGCAGAATCGTAAGAAAACGTGTTTTTATTGAGGATATCACTGAAAATCTGGTTGAAATCGGTTAAAAAACAAACTATATAGCGATTTTTATTTTGGGGTCGAGTACAGAAAAGTACGAAAACGACCTAATTAATATTAATAATTCGACACGTTAATTCAAACCTAAACAAACAAAATTGCGGATACGGGCCAATTTAGCGGAGATAAGGTAAGAACAAATGTAAATACATCTGTTACAGATGGAAACTGAGTTGCAACGCTAAGGTTTTGCTAAATCTATGTATTGATCTTCCATATGCTAATACTGTTTAGCGAAAACTAAATATAGATATAATTTGCATAACTCGCGACGTTGCAATGATTTTCGCCTATTTCATGTATTTATGATAATTTATATATTATTTTATTGATTCAAACTCGATTTTGACCAGGTGTTCGATGTCAACCTCGATAAAAATATATTTCAATGAATTTATGTATTTTTTTTCGCTATACGATTTATATGCAAAACAACGATCTATTCCGCGAACTGGGACTTTAACTCTAATGTTCAATCACTGTGCAATGTTATTTCTTCCGGACAACACTTGTTTCGACAAAGATGTGTTTAAATATACCGGGATTAATTGAATTATTTTGTTTCAAAATGTGTTGAACCTACATTTGATATGTTACAGCTAGCTGCATGATTATTCGGATGTTTTTCTATTATGTTAAGGTTTCAATTTCTATTGCTACTTTTACTAACATTTTTAAGAGTGTGTACTATTAGACATGAACACGCGTACCTTAATGACAACTGGTCGTGATATAGGACCCTCAGTGTACAGGAATTGTGTTCTGAAGTTACCATACCAGTAGCTCCCTGCATAGTTGAACGGGTTTGTCAGACGCACGTAGCTTAACGTCATTACACCCCTGTTCTCCATGCTATATAACTCTACAAAAATCACCCACATATACTTCCTATTTTTGACGGAATGTAAGTTAAGCAGTGTTATTTAATGTCGGACGCATACTCTTGAAACGATATTTGGCGTATTTAATTATAATATTTACCATTGAATATTAAATTAATAGGTGTACTAGATGCAAAAACATGTATACGTTATTTAAAAAAAGAACATGCATGTGCTGAACACGTCCCATGAATTGTATCAAGTTTGTATTACTACTTAAGTTATTTTTTGAATAATTAATAGCATCTGCTAACAATGTATACACATATCATTTAATAGCCCACTTATAAACTCCACAATAATAGCATCTGCTAACAATGTATACACATATCATTCAATAGCTCACTTATAAACTCCACAATAATAGCATCTGCTAACAATGTATACACATATCATCAATAACATCTGCTAACTATGTATACACATATCATTAATAGCATCTGCTTACTATGTATACACATATCATTCAATAGCATCTGCTAACTATGTATACACAAATCATTTAGCATCTGCTAACTATGTATACACAAATCATTTAGCATTTGCTAACTATGTATACACATATCATTAATAGCATCTGCTAACTATGTATACATATATCATTAATAGCATCTGCTAACTATGTATACACATAGCATTAATAGCATCTGCTAACTATGTATACACATATCATTAATCGCATCTTCTAACTATGTATACACATATCATTAAGCATCTGCTAACTATGTATACACATATCTTTGATAGCATCTGCTTACTATGTATACATATATCATTAATAGCATCTGCTAACTATGTATACACATATCATTAAAAGCATCTGCTAACTATGTATACACATATCATTAATAGCATCTGCTAACTATGTATACACATATCATTAATAGCATCTGCTAGCTATGTATACACATATAATTAATAGCATCTGCTAACTATGTATACACATATCATTAATAGCATCTGCTAACTATGTATACACATATCATTCAATAGCATCTGCTAACTATGCATACACATATTATTAATAGCATCTGCTAACTATGTATAAACATATCATTAATAGCAACTGCTAAGTATGTATACACGTATCATTTAATAGCCCACGTATAAACTCCAATTGAACTATATTTACTAATAGCATCTGCTAACTATATATACATATATCATTAATAGCATCTGCTAACTATGTATACACATATCATTCAATAGCCAACTTATAAACTCCAATTGAACTATATTTACAACCTATGAAGTTGTATGTCATATCGTTATAGTTGAAATAGAACACGATGTTGAAGGACCCAGAAGGTAACGTAGCGATCACCGTTCCCGTGTTAACTGTAAAGAAAATTTTGTTGATATATTTTAGTTTTATGTAATATTCTTATTTGGTACATTACTTATAATTTAAGGTTGTATGATATAGTGTTGAATCTAAACCCGAAACCGTAACACGAAAATAAAGCTAATAAGATGAATAGCAAAAGCATAACTAGCAAAGTTTTAAATACAAAAAAAGAACAATGAAACATCAGACACAATGTAACAAGATACATTATTGTCATTATCTACTAGTTGTGTAACAGAACAACAATATTACGTATACAATGATAACATTTGTATCACCGTCGTAAAACTGTAAATGCATTTGATGTTTACACCGGTTTGAGGGCTAGCCAATGTAACACTTTCACCAGAAGTAATCACAAACGAAACGCGCGTCTAAAACAATCTCAATCTAACACTTAATCCAGAATAAGTCATCAACCAGACGCGCGTCTAAAACAATCTCAATCTAACACATAATCCAGAATAAGCCATCAACCAGACGCGCGTCTAAAACAATCTCAATCTAACACATAATCCAGAATAAGCCATCAACCAGACGCGCGTCTAAAACAACCTCAATCTAACACATAATCCAGAATAAGTCATCAACCAAACGCGCGTCTAAAACAACCTCAATCTAACACATAATCCAGAATTAATCACAACCCAAAACGCGCGTCTACAACAATCTCAATCTAACACTTAACCCAGAAATAAAAACACCAAACGACCACCTCAATCTTAATTATTTTTGAAGACAAAACAAACACGTGAAGTGAATACGGCAAAGTTTAACTCAGATTTATTGTTATGATGTCGTTAGTATTGGCACTTTATTAAATGTCGGAAAAACTGAAGTGTGTTTGTCCCAAAAGAATAAATGAAAGAAATATTAACAAAGTGAGCTCTTTGGTTACACTATTGAGTGGATTTGTTACGTTCTTAGGTGTAAAAAAATATATAACGGTTCACTAAAACGTTCAGTTGAAACACTGAATAAATAAGGCTCTTAAGCAATATTATCAAGTTATTTAATTATTCAGCTTGATTATTTTATATTAAAACTCAATTATTTATTTTAAAATTCATTGTAACACCAATAAAGCCAATGTAACACTTTCACCAAAAGTAATCACAAACGCGCTTCTAAAACAATCTCAATCTAACACCTAACCAGAATAGGTCATCAACCAGACGCGCCTCTAAAACAATCTCAATTTAACACATAATCCAGAATAAATCACAACCCAAAACGCGAGTCTACAAGAATCTCAATCTTACACATAATCAATATTTAATCACAAATCAAACGCGCGTCTACAACAATCTCAATCTAACACTTAATCCAGAATAAGTCACAAATCAAACGCGCGTCTAAAACAATCTCAATCTAACACTTAATTTAGAATAAGTCACAAATCAAACGCGCGTCTAAAACAATCTCAATCTAACACTTAATTTAGAATAAATCACAAACCAAACGCGCGTCTACAACAATCTCAATCTAACACTTAACCCAGTAATAAAAACACCAAACGACCTCCTCAATCTTAATTATTTTTGAAGACAAAACAAACACGTTAAGTGAATACGGCAAAGTTTAACTCAGATTTATTGTAATGATGTCGTTAGTATTTGCACTTTATTAAATGTCGGAAAAAACTAAAGTGTGTTTGTTCCAAAAGAATAAATTAATTTATTTTTAACAAAGTGAGCTCTTTGGTTACACTATTGAGTGGATTTGTTACGTTCTTAGGTGTAAAACATATCTATAACGGTTCACTAAAACGTTCAGTTGAAACACTGAATAAATAAGGCTCTTAAGCAATATTATCAATTTATTTAATTATTCAGCTGGATCATTTTAGATTATAAAACTCAATTATTTATTTTAAAATTCATTGTAACACCAATAAACACGTAAGATAGGCCCAATTAGTATACCAGCCCTAAACAACAGTTTTGCATATACTTTGTAACAGATTTACACATACCTTAAAGTAATATAAACGTTTTCCCGTTTTTTAATTTTTTTTTGACACTGTTTAAAAATATTTTATCCACATCAACCATATTGTTTATAGATGCTATGTACCATAACGAAAATCGTTGAAAATGTTAAAACAGATAATCTCTTTTTGCGTATTTACAAAATAATATGTTTTATGCAAGATAAACCATGTTTACGAGGTAAAAATGGAATTACAAAGCGATATGCCCGTGGTTGATTTAATGTACGCAAATATGTAAGGAAATACGTGGGGTCCGTCAATAAACATCTTTCATATCATATGACA
Organism: Dreissena polymorpha; assembly: GCF_020536995.1. Classification (NCBI taxonomy): domain Eukaryota; kingdom Metazoa; phylum Mollusca; class Bivalvia; order Myida; family Dreissenidae; genus Dreissena; species Dreissena polymorpha. The sequence continues at coordinate 66,199,632 of NC_068360.1, forward strand.
TTTGTAAATAAGGAGCCTTTCACTATTAATTTAAAATGACACGAACATAGAATACTTGAAAAAAAATCATATTTAATGCATATACAATTGATTATACCTGCAAAAATATTTACAATGGTGTTTGGTTTTTATGCTGTTGACATTACCCGTGATTCAATTTGTTTCAGTAATGTTTGGTTACACCAGCATCATGAACTCGAGTGTATAAATAGCATGCTGAAACAAGGAATACGTGTTGTATAAATTAAAACTTGTTTTGAAGTCTCAAAGTAAGTTTAAACATTATACTACATTCAAAAATAAGTTCGCTTAAAAATTACTTGAATTATATAGAACATAAAGAAACATAGAATTGCATCGAGTAGATTAAAATTATATTATTAATCATTTAAAACTCGAAAAAGGAAGATTTACATACGTCAATGATCGTAAATGACCAGTGTTCTGTACTATTATAATTGAATCTGAATGTCTTTTTCAATACTGTGTCCATTAGAGATCTGAGGTCCAAAAACAACAAAAACTGTTTTAAATACATTGGACTATTTGCACATTATATGTAATCAAAGTCTGGACAATGTATTCGCAATGTTACGACATTTATTTATTTAACGAAATATATTTGTTTTGCTTCTTTTTCCGTTGCTTCCTATTCATTAATCCTTTATTTTTGCGATATATTAAAAAATGTTAACAAACACATATGCTTTATCTAAACTGATACTCAACTATCAAGTTAAGGATGTATCTACATTTACGTTCTAAACAAAATAGGTGTAAATATGTTTCATCCACATAACAGACGCTACCTCTACTACATGCAACCACTTAAGACTGTAATATAACATCATTAAAAATATTTCGATGATAAATTTACTGCAACCCACACAGCACAAATCACAATATTGTATTATTTAATATAACAAAAGTAACTTAATACAGAACTCTTTCAGCAACTTCAAGGACGCCGTATTCTTACCCACTACTTTTAAAAGTTTTAAAACAACTATAAGCATAAATGATCCAATTTCAAACCAACTATAAGCATAAATGATCCAACCTGGGATAACCGCATTGAAACGGTCATTGCACCTGATTTGAGGTTTTAAACGGTTTGAGGACTAGCCTATCCTCACACCTACCCGAGCATGATTCACAAACCAAATGCCCGTCTCAACGATTTTAAAACGTATTTTTGGCTTCAGACGGAAACGAAAGATTTGGTTTACAGATATTAAGTCAAAAAAAATCTTCCGTCACTCTGTAAATAACATTCAACGAGACTGCATTTTATTGCCCATCCCAGTATTTAGGAAAAGTCACAGTGTCATAACCAGAGTTTCTACGGTTTACGATATATAGCAATAAATTACTTCAAAGCCTATAGCGACGATTGGATAGAGTGAACCATGTGTCTTGAAACATATGCGTCGCTTTATTGTTAAAACAACTTTATATGATTATAAGTGTCATAACGACCGTATAAAAGTAAATAGAAGTATATACAGGCAACACTCTCGTTAAACACCCCTGTTACAACGTTGCACGTCGAATTATTCCCTCCACACAGCCCACATTCGTCATTCGCCTTTGTACCAGATACGTTATCACAGCCAAACATCTGCAAATACAAACAAAGCGAGAGTCATTTGCAATATCTAAGCAAATATGTTTAATCTCTTAATTGTGAAATATCATATTATATCATATCATAATCATATCATATCATATCATATCATTTCATTTCATATCATTTCATATCATTTCATATCATTTCATATCATTTCATATCATTTCATATCATGTCATGTCATGTCATTTCATGTCATATCATATCATATCATATCATATCATATCATATCATATCATATCATATCATATCATATCATATCATATCATATCATATCATATCATATCATATCATATCATATCATACCATATCATATCATACCATATTATATCATAACATATCATATACCATATGAAATAACACTAACTTGACAGTAGCCCTGTACACATCGGCCGTAACGACCAGACCGCCGAGCGAGTTTGTTGGTTTCTATAAACGAGTCGAGTTCAGGGGGGTCACACGGTGTCCCGTCCGGCATCAGACCAAACCTCTGGTAATAATACACAGGATTGACGCTGTTACACTTCACCTCGCACTGCCCGAAGTCTGCGAATGTACACAAGATAAATTATCAAATGGAACAGTAAATGAACGACAATAACACTCGTTTACTACTTCAATATGATCTGTGTAGCTATAAAATGTAATTTTGCTTCATTTATTTTGTTTAACTGTTCACTTGCCTTAAAAAAGGTCCACGAAATAGTATGTAATAAGAATGCATAACTGCTCCAGCACCTTGAGTTTCACTTGAATCTTTATATTACATATGGATAGTCACTAAAATATAATAATTAAATGCAATAGCTATTTCGATGTATTGGAATACTAAAAGTGGTATTCTAAACTAAAATATGATCGGCAACAAGTACCTGACACTGGCCACGATATATTGAACATGCTCTTGTTTAGAAGATATACATATAATTTAAAAAAGCATTTAAAAAAATTGCTTTATTTATATATTTAACATTGATTATTCAACATTAAATTCAACATTCCACATTTGATATTTATCATTAAAGCACAAATATCGGTCTTTGTGCTACACACTTTCCTTAAATGAAACATTATTGAATCGGTTAAAATCACTCACGCTTATATAAACGATAGCATGTGAGAACTTGCAATTATCATAATTTTGTTATTTTAAAATAATAACATGTTTTATAGAAAGTATGGAACGGAAACACAACGAACTATGTCAACCATCTATATAGAGCAGTTATAACAATGTGGGAGCAAGATAAGGGTACAGTTGTATATTTTTAAGCAATGATAAAATTGTAATATGCGTGACGAATATGTTACTTAAATGATTCATAGACATATTACCATGATAAATTAATTTCTTACTAACCATAACTATTAAATTGTTCCCCGCTGTCAAGGAAGACGGAAGCATTTAAACCAATTTTTTCGTAAACGTTGTTGGCCTTCAATGTTGCGCATGTCTCTGATGCGCGCACAATTTTCAATTCACTCTCAACATCCGGGTCATTATCACACGGCTGCAATACATTTATTTATTAAAATACCAATGTACAAACTCAAAAAATAGCAGGATATAAATGTATGGTTATGTTAACATCTGGTAGTTTTCTATTTAGGGCAAGTAATCAGTTAGATATGTAATACAATATGAAACACAACATCAAACGAATCGATCCGAACTGGGCTTCCTATGTTGTTTAAACCGTGTGAACGTCGCGCCCAAAATGTGCGCCTCTTAATGTGTAGTCCTTTGTTATAAAACATATAGACAGCTGGATTCTTTTAGAATATGAAGGTAGTAAGTATTGAAAAGGTAAAATGTAATTGAATATGGACGAAATGTTTTACAACAATGGCAGTCTAAATCGAAATAGGAATACGTTTCAAGCAAGTATTCGCATGTCTCATGTTTAATTAGGTTAGGCTGGTTTTATTTATATAAATATGAACAAAAATATAACATGTCTTAAAAAAATATTCTGACGGCATTTACCTGGGTATTACATACAAATGATTCATATTCATTTCCCTCGCACCATGCACTGTTCTTTGGTCTAAAATATGAGAACTTAATGACACACTTAAAATTGAACACCATAGTTCAATTAATCATTCACACAATTTACGAACAGTACCAATCACATTAAAAAATAATATGCAATTTATTTAACTTGTTAGTCCTTTAAAAATGTACACATAAAATTACAATGTGTATTGCATACATATATATAACACTTAAACATACAGCAATATATATATAATATATAATATAATTTATATATATATATATACACACATTAATATATGTAATTAAGAAGCACTTATGATCCTCATACATTCATACAAGTCTTAAGTCATGTAATTGTATCTTGTCTGCATATAATTGTTAGTCATAATAAAAATCGTCTCGATACTCTGTGCCGCATACTTTGGATTGCTGCAGGTCCTTCTCCTGTAAATGATGCCCGTTCCACACGTGCGACTGCATGTCGTGTTGGGTAACCAGTCAGACCATCCGCCCAGAACCACTTCGAATAATGACAGGTCAAGGCCGGTATTGTTCCAATGTATGCACTGAGGTACCCCATTAACCAGCTGGGTGGAGCAGACCTGAATGCACACAGAAATGGATTTATTTATAGGTTAAGTTTTTTTTCTAAATTTCTGTGCGATTGTCAGTATTTATGATATTGAAGCGGTAAAATTAAAAATCTGTTGTACAACAGACCATTTAGTCTGATTCCATCGACATGAATTTTTGAGACAGACAAACATCGAAAGTGACCTTCCATCGTTATAGAATCACTCTGCATCAGCAGACAATTTTATTGCCTTACAGAGGAGTCCGGAGATTGCCGATGTATCATGATTGTTATAGAATGGTAGTTCGAAAAAGTATCATATATGCTTATGACTGAACATAAATTTAAAAATAAAAAAGCTGTTTTCATAATAAGCTAAATATTTATGACGCCAATAAGCATATATGTAGTTTTTTTCCAAGTTTATTTAATGAGCACTAGATCAGACACATGTGCTCAGGGTTTTATGCCGATCAAATAAAAATACAGATTTTCTCTACAATAAAATCACGTAACAATATAGCCAATATGTATGTATGTAGCCATGTTAAGTTTAAAATGCGTTAAAATAAAAGAAAATGACATATTTATGTAGAGTAAAATAATATTTTTTATACAGAAAAAAGGTCAGATTTATGTTATTATTTTTACAATTGTAAAATTGTACGCATAACATTGTGTGATCACTATCAATTAACCTCATCCAAGTTACATTCTAACAAAATGTGTTCACTAAATATATAAATTTCCTGTTAATTCAAATAAACCGTTCTTTAAAATGACGTGTGTGTGTGTTGTGTGTACTTCAACGCATGTTGCTATTTCATATCTATGTTAATGTCGATGAGCCTCAAATGCGTAAGTCAAAATAAACTATTCTGTTATGTTCTGTTTTACTGCATTTTACACATAATACATGAGACAAATGCATCTTCTGAAATATTTAACGTATGTAAACCGGCGTTGAAAGTAATGGTGATGTCATTATCACCCTTAATACACAATAGTAGGACTACGAGGAATGGTTACCTACATTTTCGCACGACATATTTAAAAAAAAAACTACTTCTTAAATAGTGTAGTTTTCGTACAACCTAACCCATATGTACTGTGTTTAATACGATTGTTACAACATTTAATAGATCTGACTTGGATAAATTGAATGATCCAGTGATACAGAGGTAATTCAAGCACAGATAGGTGGCAAGTTTGCAGTCCTGGACATCTAAGAAAATGACATCGAGACCATAACCAACAACACCAAGGATGTCCTACTGTCATCGGCCAAAGAAGTGCTTAAGTGCATTAAGATTGGACCAAAAATGTGACTTCTAGAGTGTTCACATGTTTTCACTATATACATATAGAGAAAACTGCCCCGCCCCCTTGTGGCCATGTTTTTTCACCGATCTTGACCGTTTTCAAACTCGTCCGAGATATCAATGAATCAATGTTTTGACCAAGTTTCATGATGATTGGGCAAAAATTTTGACTTCTAGAGTGTTCACAAGGTTTCTCAGCCATATAAGGAATACTGCCCTGCCCCCCGGCGTCCATTTTTTTCAACGGACCGGAACCATTTTTGAACTCAACCAACAGATCATTTAGACAAACATTTTGACAAAGTAACATGAAGATTGGGCATCAAATGTGACTTCTACAGTGTTCACAATGTTTTTCTGTTTTTGACCTAGTGACAGGTTTTTCACCCAGCATGACCCAGTTTTAAACTCAGTCGAGGTATCAATTGGAACAAATGTTCTGACCAAGTTTCAGGAAGATCGGATAATAAATGTGGCCTCTAGAGTGTTCACAAGGCAACATGTTGACGAAAGACGACGCACGACGGACGACGGACAAAAGGCGATCACAAAAGCTCACCATGAGCACGTTGTGCTTAGGTGAGCTATACAAATATAAAACTAACTCACTATGTAGAATGCTCAGTGAATTTTTAATAACATCTGGTACTTAGCGCCACCTCGAAAGTAGCTTTGGCTCATTTATCAATGCATCGCAAAAAGGAATTGGGGGGCTGTGATGAACGGCGGTGTATTTAAATTATTATAAAGAGTTTCATAAACTTTTCCTAAATCAATCGACTTTTCACCCGACAAAAATCCAAAAGCAGATATTGCATTTTTTCCCAAAATGGTCGGGAAAATGCCTGAAAAAGCAAGCAGCATGCATGTTTGTATATGAATTAATTTAAAAAGAGAAAATGCTCTAAAACTTTCTTATATGTTCAAATTAATTAATCAGAACAGGACTCTGTATGTTTCAAAATATGTCGAATTAGCATTAATATATCACTTACAGAGGCAAATAAGAGGAATATAGAATAAAAATGGAAATTTATCTAGTCTTCAATATTTACAGAATTAATTTCCTTTCATTTACCGGTATTTTTCATTTGTAAATAAAAACTACAAGGTTTTTTAAGAGATTATAAAATGCAACATGAATTAACATACTATTATAATAAAACAGTATTTCTGGAAAGAACAATTATATGTGCTTATCAACTACTTGTTAGACAGAACACAAGTCACTTCTTAGTCCTAGCTATAATTGTTTACAGCTTGTAAATGGGATGCTTTGACTCAAAACAACGTTAAATTGCAAAGTATTTTGTCATAATATAGGTAACACATAAATCTGGGTCTTAATACAGTGTACTTTATACCCGTGTTTTATACATGCAATAACTACATAAAATACAGTCTTCATTAATTATCAATAATAACAATGATGACATAAGCAAACTTTGTATATCATAACATTTTTTTATCTGTTTCACTAGCACTAAAATACAAATGGACCAATTTAATGATGTCATCTAAGAGATTCCTCAAGTCAAGTTAAAATCGTTTAAAAAATATTGATAGATCTTATGATATGGTTTTCCAATGTAACAACATATGTTTTTTTCAAACCTTTGAGAGAAGAGAGAGGAAGAAAAAGCAATGGGTGACGACTGAATTCATGGACCTATATGACAAAAGAAGAGAGCTGAGGCATGAGCAGGACACCTGCCTGGACTCCAGGGCCAATTGCGAGCAAGGAGACAATGGAGGTAAGGAAGAAGAAGCCAGGCCAGAAAGAATGGATTTACGGACATCAGCGACAAAGAGATGACCGCAGGCAGCAGTAGAAGTTATACACCACCCTAAAGACCCTAACGAAGACCAGTCAGCCAAAGGTCATTGTTATATCAGACGCTGACGTGAATTTCCTCGCCGAGAGTCTAAACAGATGAACTGAATACTGCAGTGACCTCTACAACTATCCGCTTCGATGGTATTCCAGTCTCTTTAAGGACGATCCCAGATCAGAAGTGGACGACGGAAAGTCCGGAGACAGTGCGTAGTCCTAAGGCAGGAAAATCACCGGGAGTGGACAACGTCCCTTCCGAGCTGATTAAGCACGGGAGGAGAGTCAACGGTTGCAGCAGTGTCGGCACAATAGCGCAATATCTGGAGTAGAAAAAGTGGCCAAAGGGTGGACCCGTAAACTGGTGATACCCTACAGAAAAAGAGCAACCTCAAGTTGTGCGAAACTACCAAACATCAGCCTCATCATAGTGATTCCAACCAAATCAGGCTACGCATTATCCTTAATCGATTGAAAAGTAAAACCGAGGAACTGCTGACCAAAGAGCAGGCTGGATTCAAATTCAAATCACAGTTGAACAGATCTTTATCTGCAGGTTCATCATTGAGAAAACAGCTGCAACACCAGTTTTTCACCACTTCATTGACCTAAAGAAAGCTACCGACCCCGTATGGCATTAAAGCCTATGGCATGTTATGAGAGATGGTGCTAGTCATTCAAGAACTCTTAGGAAACGCAGCAGGGGGACGTTTTCAAGCTCAGTGAGCGTCCGTTAGGGATGTATGCTCTCCCCCATCTTGGTCAAACCTTTTTCTTGAAAATATAATGGAGACTCGCCATGGACCACCACACCTATATCTCGATCGGAAGACCCATCTCCAACTTGATATTCGCTGATTACATTGAACTTTAAGATCTCACCAACATACTGTATGAAAAAGCAAGAGCACGCGGAATGGAGTTCAGCAAAGAGAAGTGAAAGATCATGGTGAACAGCACGACCCAAATCAGTGCAGAAAATCACCATGAACGGCGACAAGCTAGAAGAAGTGACTAGCTTCAAGTACTTGGGTGCAACCCTGTCCAAAGATGGTACCAGTACCGCTAAGGTCCTAATAATATATGCCATGGCGACTGCAGCGATAGCCAGACTGAGCCCGTTGTTGACAGTTCCATCAGCTTCCCCACCAAGTCCAGGCTCTTTAAGTCTCTCGTAGTCTCCATATTACTCTACGACTGCGAGACATTGATTGAAATTGAACACAGAACGCAGGATACAGGTATTCGAACATTAATGTCTCCGAAGACTGCCGGACATCTCCTACACGGAGAACAAGACCAAGATTAACTGGAGATTTTCATAAAGGTTTTAGCATAAACAGTCTTTAAAAGTCATACAACACAAATGTGATTAAAGAAACATTACAAATACAGTTCGTTTATAATTATTAATTCTTCATTCAATGAATTCCTTTGGTAAACGATTTTTCCATACGCAAACTTCATGGTTTAATTTTGGCATTCATATACGCACAATTTTTTCGACGGAAAAATCTGTTTTTGGCTGTGTTCTAATCCCAAAGGTTCATAAAGGTTTGATGCCAATGCTACGACTCATGATGACTCCAAGCTGTTTGTGAATTCAGTTACAACATGTACAATAGTGACAAGTGATTAAATTGACGATGATAATAGAATATATTAATATGTATCATATGATATGTTTGGCTATTTATTTGAAAATAGCAGATATGTATGCCATGTTGAGTTTAATTTTTCACGTACTAAATAAAAATAAAAAGAGTTATAGCACACAACGCACAAGGGCATACATATCCCAA